>NC_052151.1:204931890-205231890 GCF_902713615.1 Scyliorhinus canicula
GTGGCGAGGGCCCGGAGGGAGGTTCCCATGCAGGAGGCCTCCTCCGCACGCACCCACTCAGCCTCTGGCTCCTGGATCCATCCCCTTACTCGCTCGGCTGTTGCTGCCCAGTGGTAGAGTTGTAGATTCGGGAGGGCTAGCCCTCCCCTGGTTTTTGTTTTTTGTAAGACCTTCTTTGGGATCCTAGCATTTTTACCCCCCCATACGAACGCCATGATGAGTTTGTCCAGCGCTTTGAAAAAGGCCTTGGGGATGTAGATCGGAATGGATCTAAACAGGAAGAGGAACCTGGGCAGTACGTTCATTTTGATCGTCTGAACTCTCCCCGCGAGGGAGAGCGGGAGTGTGTTCCATCTTTGCAGGTCCTTTTTAACTTCCTCCGTCAGGCTGGTGAGGTTCCATTTGTGGATCCCTTTCCAGTCATGGGCTATTTGGATCCCCAGGTAGCGGAATTTATGTCGGGCTTGATTGAACGGCAGCCCCTTTAGTGCTGCCCCCCCCCCCCCCTTGCGGGTGTACTGGGAAGATCTCACTTTTGCTCATGTTGAGTTTGTAGCCCGAGAAGGCTCCAAACTCTTTCAGGAGCGCGATGATTCCGTCCATGCTGCTTTGTGGGTCCGAGATATAGAGGAGCAGATCATCCGCATAGAGTGAGACTCTGTGCTCTCTACCTCCCCTTCGGATCCCCCTCCAATTTTTTGCTGCCCTGAGCGCGATTGCTAGCGGTTCAATTGCTAGTGCGAACAGCAGCGGGGACAGTGGGCATCCTTGTCTGGTGCCCCTGTGCAGCTGGAAGTATTGGGAGTTGGTATTGTTGGTCTGTACACTCGCCATGGGAGCGTTGTACAGGAGCTTTACCCAAGCGGTGAACCCTGTTCCAAGCCCGAACCGCTCCAGTACCTCTATGAGGTATTTCCACTCGACTCTGTCGAAGGCCTTTTCTGCGTCCAGGGAGACGATCACCTCTTGTGTTCTCTCCCTGGAGGGGGTCATTATCACGTTCAGCAGGCGCCTGATGTTCGCGGTAAGCTGTCTACCTTTGACAAAGCCCGTCTGGTCCTCTGTGACCACCTCAGGTACACAGTCTTCTAGCCTCTTGGCTAGGATTTTGGCCAGTATTTTGGCGTCTGCATTCAGCAGAGATATGGGTCTGTATGACCCACATTCCGTTGGGTCTTTGTCTTTCTTAGGTATCAGCGAGATTGAGGCCTGTGCTAACGTGGGTGGCAATGTGCCCCTAGCTAGCGAGTCTGTGAACATCTCCCGCAGGTGCGGGGCCAGCGCTGTCGCAAATTTTTTGTAGAAGTCCGCCGGGAATCCGTCCGGTCCCGGCGCCTTCCCCGCCTGCATGGAGCTAATGCTGTCCATGATCTCTCCCAGTGCTAGTGGTGCTTCCAGATCCCGTTTTCTGCCCTCTCCCACAACTGGTATGTCCAGTCCGTCAAGAAACCGGTTCATCCCAGCCTTCCCCGTTGGGGGCTCTGAGGTGTACAGCTCTTGGTAGAAGGCCTTGAAGGTTTTGTTAATCCTCTCTGGTTCTGTTTCCAACGTGCCTCTGGTATCTCTGATTTGCGCAATTTCTCTGCTGGCTGCCTGCTTTCTCAGCTGGTGGGCCAACAGTCGGCTGGCTTTGTCTCCGTGTTCGTATAGGGCCCCGCGTGCCTGGCGGAGTTGGTGTACTGCTTTCCTGGTGGAGAGCAGGTCAAAGTTCCTTTGTAATTCTTTCCTCTCCGCCAGGAGTTCTACGGTCGGGGCCTCGGAGTATTTATGGTCTACCTCCAGTATGGAGTCGACCAGCTTCTGCCTAGCCACCCTTTCCTCCCTATCTCTTTGCGCTTTGTAGGCTATGATTTCCCCTCTTAGTATGGCCTTAAGCGCTTCCCAGAACGTGGAGGGTGAGACCTCCCCGTTTTGGTTGATCGCAGTGTACTCCGCTATGGCCTGCGCTATCCTTTTGCTGAAGGCCTTGTCAGCTAGTAAGGCACCGTCCAACCTCCATTTGGGGCGCTGGGCCCTTCCCGTCTCTAGCCGCACATCCATGTAGTGTGGAGCGTGGTCTGATATCACAATTGCAGAGTATTCCACCTTGTCTATCTCTGGAAGCACCGTTTTCCCCACCACAAAGAAGTCAATTCTGGTGTACACGTTGTGTACTGGGGAGAAGAAAGAGAATTCTTTCTCCCCCGGGTGGGCGAATCTCCAGGGGTCTACTGCTCCCATCTGCTCCATATAGTGACTGAGTTCCCTTGCCATGTTTGAGGTTTTCCCCGTTCTGGGGTTTGATCTGTCCGTCGTTGGGTCCTGTACACAGTTGAAGTCCCCCCCCATGATTAGTCGGTGCGTCGCTATGTCCGGGATTTCTGCCATGGTCTTTTGGATGAAGCTCGTGTCGTCCCAGTTGGGCGCATACACGTTAACTAGGACTACCGGCGCCCCATCCAGGGCCCCGCTGACCATGACATACCGTCCCCCTGGGTCCGTAACCGTCTTTGTCGCCCTAAACATTGTCCTCTTGCCAATCAGGATCGCCACCCCCCTGGCCCTTGCCCCATAACAGGAATGATAGGTTTGTCCCACCCAGCCCTTTCTTACCCGCAGTTGGTCCTGCTCCCTCAAGTGCGTCTCTTGGAGGAAGACTATGTCGGCCCTCATGTTTCTAAGGTGGGTGAGGACTCTAGATCTCTTCACTGGGCCATTAAGTCCCCTTACGTTCCAGGTGACTATTCTGGTGGGGGGCTTCTGCCCCCTTGCTCCTGTGGGGTTAACCATATTTGTCCGGTGGACGCGCCCCTGCCCTCTGGGGTTTCCCTTTGTTAGGGGGCCGTCCAGGATGTCCACTATCACTGCTCTCCCCATGCGGTCGGGTCCCTGCGCTCCGGGGTTCCCCCTTGTCCCGGGGACACCCGCCATGGCCGTCCACTGTGTGTCCGCCACGCGGGTAGCCCCCTGCACTCCGGGGGGCCCCTTCACCCACAGACCGTACTGGGTGGGTGTTTGCAGCAGTTCCCTGTTTCGAGCCCTTGTCTGTGGCACTTTGTGGCCCTATTCCCTTTCTGGCCTCTTTTGTCCCTTCGTCCCTGCATTTCCCCTCCCTGGTCTCTCGCCCCCCGAGTGCCCCCCCCCCGCTCTATCCCTTTCGGGGATACCCCTGTGTACCCCTCCATTGCCCCTCTCTCCCCCATTCCTGTCCCCATTTGCTCTCCCACCTTTGATGGGTGATCCCCCCCCTCCCCTGCCTGGCGCCTTCCCCCCTGTTGGGGGTGCGCTGCGGCCCTGCTCTGTTGCGCGCCCCCTTTGCTAGCTTTCCTGCTAGCACGGTGGCTCCCCGCTCGGAGGTTGCTGTCCCCCTTCCCCTCTCCCCTCTTTGAGGTCTTATTAACTTAAAATCAGAGCACCAGACCGCCGAAATGCAATCCCATTCCACCCATCCAACTATAGTTTTTATTCAAAAAATATTTCCTTACTCTTTGGGAAGACACACAAAATGTTTGAACAGTAATTTGAAGTCATTTTTTCTCTTTTCTTTCTTACAGTTAATTTATTGGGGATTGCCATACTGTCCCTGGGAAAGTGCGGCCTCTCCACCTGCACCACTCGCAACTTGATAGCCATGGCATCCGCTGATCTACTCGTCATTTTCACTCAGGTCATACTGAACCAGATCAATTATTATTATTTCCCATGGAGTTTCCTGTACATCACCCCTGTGTGCAGTATTATCTCTGTCCTGACTGGTGGAGCCACAGACTGTTCAGTCTGGTTTACCGCCGCATTCTCCTTTGATCGATTTGTGGCCATCTGTTGCCAGAATCTGAAAACAAAATATTGCACCCAGAAAACTGCAGCCGTGGTTCTAGCAACAACCGGTATTATGCTCTATTTAAGAAATATCCCCATGTACTTCACATAGGAACATTTCTCGATAGACCAGAATGTGCGATGGGGCTGTAAAACAAAGTCTATCTGTTTCACAGATGCCAGGTGGTTGGGATATAACTGGTTTAATAAGGTTTTGATCCCATTGATTCCTTTCGTTTTGATTATGTTGCTCAACACTCTGACAGTTAGACACGTTTTAGTAGCCAACCAAGTCCGTAAGGGATTGATGCGCCAGACTAAGGGAGGGAATCCCAGTGACACAGAGATGGAGAGCAGAAGGAAGTCTATGATTTTACTCTTCACCATATCCGGCAGCTTCATATTAATGTGGTCGGTGTATGTCATTGACTACTTATATTTCACCATTACACGAAGTATTTACCTGACCAAATCTGAATTTATATTGGAACAAGTTGGATATATGCTGCAGATTTTTAATTGTTGCACAAACACGTTTATTTATGGTGTGACTCAGTCGAAATTCAGAGAGCAGGTCATGAACGGCGTGAAATATTCAATAAAGTTAATTGTTAATTTCATGAATAAACGAAACAACTGAGAACAAGACAGAGGTGGCTCCTCGTGTTTCATTTTGGAATATGTAATGGATATGTACCCCCTGCAAGAAAGCACCTTTGCTGACTTTGAATCAAGGAGCTCCTGACACGACCCAACAGCAGTCTCAGTATGTATGGTGTCCCCGGCCAATCTCCGCCATCCAGCAGGATCTTCCGGCAAATGGGAGGACCTGAGCTGGCACCAACAGAAAATTCGAACATCATAAATTGTCTGAAGTTTGACTGACAACTGCACGTCAATTTCAAATCTTGTGGTGTCTGAGAAACAGTAGCCCATCCAATCAGAGAACTCCGCTCGACAAAAGCACCGCCCACCGGCCTGAGAAATTCAGATCAATAAAAGTCAAGTTTCATATTCCGTTCAATTGTACAATGTTTACTGGGGGAAAGAGATGTTCGATCCTTCCCACATTGTGATCGACAATCCCTTAGATGAATAGACGAATGTCTTCCCGTTCAATGGCCAGCCGTCATGCGGCCTTGCTGGTCAATGCCCTCAAGTGTCACTCTCAGCCAGCAATTGACATCATGCATCAATTCCCTGGCTGAAGGAAGGGCAAAGTTACTTAATGCGAATTGCAAACCTCAAAAATCTGAGCCTACACATCAGAAGCGAAGATAGACCACTGACCCCTTCAGTCTACTCCATCATTAAATGGGATCATGCGCAATGTGCTGACAGCCTCAACTCCACATTTCCACATACACACGATGGCATTGCACTCCTTGTGTCAAACATCTAGTTCATGCTTTAAAATAATGAAAGACGCTGCTTCCAGCTCCCTGGAAGAATTGACGTCCTCGTGGCTCAAGACCTTCTGAGAGTGAGGAAAGATCTCATTACTTATCTCTTAAATGGGCCAGCACTTATTATTACACAATGACCCCCTCGTTCCAGATTCTCCCACAAGAGGAAACATCCACTTTGCATCAAACCTGTTAAGACCCCTGATGTTCTTCTAATGTTCAATAAAGTTGCCTTTAACTCTTCTAAATTCCAGTGGATACAGGACTAGCTTTTCCAACGTTTCCTCAATGCAAAACCAACCCAATCCAACATCAGGCTCGTAAACCTTCGCTGAACCGCTTCCAAGCGTATTTCCAGCCTTAAATATCAGTGGAACTAAATGTAAGTGATTTCAACTAAAGTGACATCTGAACACAAGTCAGAGTTTGAGAGACCCCTAGAAGAGCAAGGGGAAACTCAAATCACAGATTCACTGGGTTTTAAGGCACAAAAGAAGGCCTTTTCTGCCCATCATGTCTCCAACGGCTCTCGGAAAGGAAAATTATTTTCGTAACAATCTTGCGCCTTCTTGTAAGCAAACATATACTTTCTTTAAAAAAAACGTTCCGAATCAATTTTATTGCCTCGATTAAACCTAAATGCTGTACATTCTCAAATATAACATTGCAGGCCACTGCCGCTCGCTGCATATATAATATCACTTTTGAGTCTTTACTAATTAATTTGTGCACTTCACTTATGGCTCATTTCATGTGTGAATAATTTATTTCAATCTACTCTCTCCAGGCGCCTGGTAATTTGGAGTGGCTCTATCAAATCTCCTCTCAGCCTTTTTTCTGCAAGTGAGACATCCCAATATCTGTGCAATAAACGGGAAGTTAGCAACGTGAAAACAACGTTGGCTGATTAATCAGAAAACGAGAATAATGGTCAATAGATATTATGGGGCTGATGGCAGGTTTGGCGTGCAGTTCCCTAAGTGTGGGTATTGGGATAATTGCTTTTCCTCACATAAATTAATGATTACGGTCTTGGTGTGTAGGGGACACTTTCAAAGTTTGAGAATGTCACAAAATTGGAAACATTATTGGAAACTGTGAAGCGGTCCGTCTATAACTTGGACTTAGGCAACTTGCTGGAGTGAGACGATAGGTGCAGATAAATTTTATGCGGTGAATTGTGAGGTGCTGCATTTTGGTATGTAGAAAATGGACAGACAAACTTTAAAAAATGGGTACAATTTTTCATGACGTTCAGGGGCAGAGGGATCTGGGTGCACTTGTGAATAGATGAATTGAGGTCCCTGGGCAAATAGAGATAACCGTTAATAAAGCAAGAAATCTTGTTACCATAGAAACGTGGAATCATAGGTTATCATAGGCTTTCTTAATTGGAGAAAAGATTACATGAAGAAGGAGGCTATGTTGAACGTTTTTCAGAACAACAGTTGGACCTCTGTTGGAATATTGCACATGTCGGGTGGATCTGAAAGCATTGAACAGGGTGCAGAAGAAGTTTACACACGTAGTTGCAGAGGTGAGAAGCTTCAGTTGGGAGGATAGATTGGTGAAGTTTGAACTAGTTTTGCAATGAAGAAAGCGAAAAGTAGATTTAATCATGAAGTTCAAAATCATGAGGGACTGGTCGAAGATATGGAGTAACTGTTGGTGCTCGTACAAGAATTGGGAATGAGAGAGCGCAAATCTAAAGTGATTTGTAAAATAAACCAATGAGATGTGCAAAAGAACCTTCCAAGCAGGGAGTTGTACAGGTATGAAATGCATTGCAGGAGGTGTGTTGGAGGAAGGTGCATGGGAGCATTTAATAGGTAGAAAGATGATGATTTGTGTAGAATCAACGTGCATTTGATAGCATAGCTTTCGGAAAGCAGGGATATTATCAGACAAAGGCAGCATGAATTTACAAAAGGGAAATCATGCTTGACAAACCAACTAGAATCCCTTGGAGATGTAACTAGTCGAGCTGACCAGGAAGAACAGTGGATGTGGTCGATTTAGACTTTCAGAAGGCTTTCGCTAAGGTCTCACATAATAGATTACTATATAAAGTTAAAGTGCAAATTACGGGTCGTGTCTTGAAAGGGATAGAAAGCTGGTTAGCAGCTCGGAAGAAAAGTATTCGAATAAGTCGGTATTTTTCTGCTTGGCAGACAGTGACTTTGGGGGTCCCGCACTATGTGCTAGGACCCCAACTGTTCAACTATATATTAATAATGTGTCGAGAGTACTGAATGTATTATCCCAAATTTGAAGATGGTACACAGTTGGGTGGGAGGATGAACTGTGAGGAAGATGCAGAGATGCTGTAGTGGGATTTGGACAGGCAGGTTTGGTATAATGCGGATTAATGTGAGGTTATCTGCTTCGGTCGCAAAAATAGGAAGGTAGATAATTATTTAATTGAAAGAGTTGGACGTTGATGTCCTCGTCCATCAGTCATTGAATGTAAGCACGCAGGTACAGCAGGCAGTAAAGAAGTAAAATGGTATGTTGGCATTCAAAGCGAGGGGACTTGAGTGTAGGAGTAGGGGTGTTCGACTTCAATTGTATTGGTCATTGGTGAGGCCACACCAGGGGTATTGTGTGCAGTTTTGGTGTCCATATCTGAACAAGGACGTTCTTGCCAGGAGGGAATGCAGGAAAGGTTTACCAGGCTGAGTCCTGAGATGGAGAGACAGCCATATGAAGAAAGACTACATCAATTAGGATGAGATTCATTGGAGTTTAAAAGAGTCTGAGAGTACCTCATAGAAACAGATAGAATTCTATGAGGATTAGACAGGGTAGATTCAGAAAGAATGTTCCTGATGTTGGAGGCAACCAGACCTAGTGCTCATAGTTTGAGGGTAAGGGGTAAACCTTTTAGGCATGAGGTAAAAATAAATATTCTTGTAATTTCAGGAAGGAGTGAGATATCGCTCTTGGAGGTAAAGGGAACGAACGATATGGGGGAAGGCTGGATCAGGGTATTGAACTTGGTGAGCATCCATGGTCGTAATCATGGAGGAGCAGGTTTAAAATGCCGAATGGTCTCCAGCTTTCTCTATTTTCTATGTATGTTTCGATGTGCAGTACCACGGTGAAATACAGGAACATAGCACTAAGGCAAAATGGTGGGCGGCACAGTGGCACAGTTGTTGCACGTCTGCCTTAGAACCCAAGGTATCCGGCTTCAATTCGGGCATGAGATGACAGTCCATGAGGAGTTTATATGTTCTCCCCGTGTCTGCGTGGGCTTCTTCGGAGTGCTCCGGTTTCCTCCCATAGTCAAACGATATTCAGATTAGGTGGATTGGCCTTGTTAAAGAACATAAGAACTAGGAGCAGGAGTAGGCCACCTGGCCCCTAGAGCCTGCTCGTTCATTCAATGAGATCATGGCTGATCTTTTGTGGACTCAGCTCCACTTTCCGGCCTGAACACTATAACCCTTAATCCCTTTATTCTTCAAAAAACTATCTATCTTTATCTTAAAAACATTTAATGAAGGAGCCTCAACTGCTTCACTGGGAAAGGAATTTCATAGATTCACAACCCTTTGGGTGAAGACGTTATTCCTAAACTCAGTCCTATATCTACCTCCACCTAGTTCTGCTTTCACCCACCAGTGGAAACAACTTTCCCGCATCTATCGATATATTGTTCCTTCGGGTCCGTGGATGTGTAGGTTAGGCTAGGGTGCTATTGCAAACAATAAAAGGGGTTATTATAACATGATGGGGAAGGTGGCTTGGGCAAGGTGATCGTTGAGAGATTCGGTCCAAATGGCCTCCTTCCGCACAATAGGGATTCCATGCTCATTTGGAGAGGAAATAGACCAAAGTGCACTTTTTAACCATACCAATTCAAATATCCTACGATTTACCAATAAAACTTCATGCAAGAGGTTAGAGATGGATGTTTAAATACTCTAGGTCAAGTCACTGATCAGTCTATTTTCTTCCAAATGTGAATAGATCCGATCCCTCAATATCTTATCCAACAGTTTGCCTACCACTGACGTCAAGCTCACAGGTCCATAATTCCCTAGATTATCCCTGCTATCCTTCTTAAACAAAGGGCCAACATTAGCAATTCTCCAGTCCTCCGAGACCTCACCCATGCTCAAGGATGCTGCAAAGAGATCTGTTAAGGCACCAGCTATTTCGTCCCTCGCTTCCCTCAGTAATCTGGGCTAGATCCCATCCGGACCTGGGGACTTATCCACCTTAATGCCTTTTAGAATACCCAAAACATCCCCCTCCCTTATGCTGACTTGAACTAGAGTATATAAACATCAATACCTAACCTCAACATCCGTCATGTCCCTCTCCTTGGTGAATACCGATGCAAAGTACTCATTAAGAATCTCACCCATTTCCTCTGACTCCACGCATAAATTCCCTCTTTTGTCTTTGAGTGGGCCAATCCTTTCTCTAGTTACCCTCTTGCCCCTTATATACGAATAAAAGGCTTTGGGGTTTTCCTTAACCTTGTTCGCCAAAGGTATTTCATGACCCCTTTGAGCCCTCTTTATTGCGCATTTTGGGTTTGTCCTACTTTCCCGATATTTCTCCAAAGCTTCATCAGTTTTAAGTCGCCTAGATTTTATGTATGCTTCCATTTTCATCTGAGCTAGTCCCACAATTCCACCCGTCATCCATGGTTCCCTAATCTTGCCATGTCTGTCCCTCGTTTTCACAGGCACATGTCTGCCCTGCACTCGAATCAACCTTTCTTTAAAAGGCTCCCACATTTCAAATGTGGATTTACCCTTAAACAGCTGCTCCCAATCCACATTCCCTAGCTACTGCCGAATTTTGTTATACTTGGCCTTTCCCCAATTTAGCACACTTCATTTAGGACCACTCTCGTCTTTGCCCATTAGTATTCTAAAACATACGGAATTGTGATCGCTAATTCCAAAGTAATCACCAACTGAAACTCCAACCACCTGGCCGGGATCATTCGCCAATACCACGTCCAGTATGCTCCGTTCCCGAGTTGGACTAGTTACATGCTGCTCTAAAGAACTCTCCTTGATGCTCTTTACAAATTCTGCTCCATATATTCCTGCAACACTACATGAGTCCCATTCAATTTTGGGGAAGTTAATATCTCCCACCACGACCACCCAATTGCTCCTGCATTTTTCTATAATCTGTCTACATATTTGTACCTCTACTTCGCTTTTGGGAGGCCTGTAGTAAAGTCCCAACAATGTTACTGCACCCTTCCTATTTCTTAGCTCTACCCATATTGCCTCAGTGCTCGAATCCTCCATAGTGCCCTCCTTAATCACAGCTGTGATATCATCTCTGACCAGTAATGCAACTCCTCCACCCATTTTACCTCCCTCTCTATCCCTTCTGAACCATCTATACCCTGGGATATTTAGTTTCCAATCTTGCCCTCTCCTCAACCAAGTCTCAGTAATACCAATAACATCATATTCCCAGGTACTAATCCAAGCCCTAAATTCATCTTTCTTACCTGCTACACTTCTCGCATTAAAACAAATGCACCTCAGACCACCTGTCGCTTTGCGTTCATCACCTCTTCCCTGTATACTCTTCCCCTTAGTCACAATGGGTTTATTATCTAGTACCTTACCGGCTTTAGTTGCTGCCTCTTTACTTACCTCTCACTTCCTAATCAGGTTCCCATCCCCCGCCACATTAGTTTAAAACCTCCCCAAAAGTGTTAGCAAAAGCACCCCCTAGGACATTGGTTCTAGTCCTGCCCAGGTGTAGACCATCCGATTTGTAATAGTCCCACCACCCCCAGAACCGGTTCCGATGTCCAAAAAATCTGAACCACTCCCTCCTGCACCATCTCTCAAGCCACGTGTTCATTCTGACTGTTCTTGAATTTCTACTCTGACTGTCTCATGGCACTGGTAGCAATCCTGAAATTACTAACTTTGAGGTCCTATTATTTTATGTATCTGCTAACTCCCTAAATTCTGATTGCAGGACCACATTCCGTTTTTTACCTATATCGTTGGTGCCTATATGCACCACGACAACTGGCTGTTCACCCTCCCCCTTCAGTATGTCCTGCAGCCGATCTGAGACATCCCTGACCCGTGCACCCGAGAGGCAACATACCATTCAGGAGTCTCATTTTCGACCACAGAAATGCCTGTCTACCCCCCCCCCCCCCCTTACGATTGAATCCCCTATGACGATAGCCCTGCCAGTTTTTTCCCCACCTTTCTGTGCAGCAGAGCCACCCACGGTGCCATGAACATGGCTACTACTGCATTCCGCTGGTGAGTCATCTCCCCCAACAGTCTCCAAAACGGTATACCTGTTTTGGAGGGAGATTACCGCAGGGGACACCTGCATTGCCTTCCTGCTCGTTCTCTGCCTTTTGGTCACCCATTCCCTCTCTCCCTCACCAATCCTAATCTGTGGTGTGACCAACTCACTGAACGTGCTATTCATGACCTCCTCAGCATCGCAGATGCTCGAAAGTGAGTCAATCTGCAGCTCCAGAGCTGTCACACGGTCTGACAGGAGCTGCAGCTGGACACACTTCCCGCACATGAAGGAGTCAGGGGCATCGGCTGCGTCCCTGAACTCCCACATTTGAAATACTCACCGCTGAACTCTGTTAGCTCCGCCCATTCCAGCAGCTGAATTCCCGCTGAAATGACTCGAATCGACGAAGCAGCTGGTTTAAATACTCACCGCTCGACTTTCTAGCTCCGCCCACTCCAACAGCTGAATTCCCGCCGAATCCTCGAAGCAGCTAGTTTAAATACTCACTAATTTACTTGTATTGAAATCTATCCTAAATGTTGTCTTGTTTAATGTAATATCATTCAGTTTCCTGTTTAATAAACAGTTTTATTATCCGTGTTTAAAGAATAGTTCAAGGCCAGTGAATGGGCTCATTAACTGACAAACACCGTTTATTTATTTTCCAAAACAAGAAAAAGTTTGATCTGCCAAGGCAGATTTCACTCTGGGTTCTTACATTTCCAGAAAAAAGCTCAGGTGGAATTATAAAAAGTGGGGATTCGGAGTCACAGGTAGGTGAGACCAGATTTGTTATCCGTGAAGGACATTAGTGAACCAGGTGGGCTTTTCCGAAAATCAGTAATAGTTTCAGTCATCATTATATTAATTCTAGATTTGGATTTAATGCAAATTTCGCCATCTGCTTTGGTGGGATTCAAACACCGGACTCGAGAGCATTTTCCTGGGTTTACTTAATTACAACTGCAGTGACAACGCCACTAGGCCACCACGGCCTTACAAACCGCATTAGGCCCTTGTGTTCCTGATGCAAGTTCCATGTCATGAGAACGTCTCCGAGATAGATGGCCACCCTTGATAGCCCTGGCACGATATTCTCTATGACCATCTGAAATATCGCACAAGCCGAGCAGACTCCGAACGGCAAACGCATATACTCATACAGTCCACGATGGGTATAGATTGTCACATATTTCCGGGAACTCGGGCCGACCACCAGCTGCAAGTACGCATGGTTCATGTCTAGCTTTGTGAACATTTTGTCCTCCACTGATATTCAATACGATGGACCGGGTGGAGCTCAAAGAAGGTTCTCGGTTTGCAGTCATTTTGTAGTCCCCACAGAGCCCTACCTCGACATCTGTTCAGCTGGGCACCACAGGCGAAGCCAATGGGCATTGTGGACAGGGCGAATAATACCCAGCTGTTCCAAATGGTCCAATTGCCGCTCGACCTTGGCGTAAAGTGCATACGGCACAGGGAGGGCGCGGAAATTTCGGGGCTGAGCGTTCTCTTCCACATTTATCGTGGGCATTGATACTTTAATTGTACCAAGGGCTTTGCGAAAACCGAAGGAATTTGGTCAGCATTCCTTTCGGTCCACGGGGGTACATCTGGCACACGCATAGTCAATCCAGATGCGTGCTGCACAGCCACTCACATCGCAATAGACTGGGCCAATGGTAGGAATGCGGACTAGTCTCTCACAGGCATGTGGGCTGACCGTTCCATTTCTATGGGCTTCCCTATATGTGTGGCTAGTCGGGAATATAACTATTACCAGGCTGCAGCATCTGAAGATCCGTCCGGATGGTCGCAAATGTGTGAAAACTGACGACAGAAGCCACCGCTCCCGTGTCCAGTTCCATCTCAGTGGGGTTCCCGTTTAGCAGCTAGGTGCCGTCCTGAGGTCTGTAACACAGTGCATCGACAGCCGTGACTCCTCGGCCTCCAGTTCCTCCAGCGTCTCTCAGGGGAGGAGGAAGGATGAATGGTCCGTTGCCTGGGAATGGTGCTCTTATATGATCTCCCAGAGCGTCCTAGCTGGCCTTAGTGTCCCTCTCGATTCTGGCGCCCATGCTCCAGGAACCCTAACTCCACAGTCACTACGGGTGAGTCGCGGCGGGGGTTCTGGGACCTGAGGATTCTTCCGCCCTGACACGGCCCCGGCACCTAGCTCCCAGTGCACATTAGTGGGCGGTCACGACGCCCAATAATCAGGACTCTCGCAGAGGGCAGAGAGTAAGCACACCAAGTATTTCCCAGTGGACTCTACCGGCACCTGCAAAGCGGTATGGAAGCGCTGTCTCCAGACCACAATTGGGAGGTGTGGATTCCAGTGACCACGCACCAGTTCCATTAGTCTGGCGAACTGCTGCGCGCCACGTATTCGGCTAAACCAAGTTTCTTATCAGTGCATAGTGTGGTCCGCCAGTGGCAGTCAGTAACGTGACGGTCCGTGGCTCGTCATCGGTGAAGGCGTTGGTGCGGAAAAAAGTTGAATTCTTTCGGCGTATTTGTTGCAATCTCCCGAGTCAAACGGCTCGAGTTTTCCTCCAAGCGCCATCACTCTGGCTGGGGCGAAGGCCTCTCCAGGCGTATCGGAGGCTAGTTTGTGACAGGAAATCCGATAGCTGTGGCAGTTCCATCTCATCCTCGTTGCCAGTGTTGTGGTCGGAACCCAAGCCTCCACAAAAAGCCTGGATGACAGGCTACAATTCTCTATATTCTCACACTAGATACAACAATCATTCCTCTCCACTCCCCGCAGGGTCACATTCCCGGTCTGCTCCCAGGTTTATATCCTGTGGGGAGTTCCTCCAATTGGGAGGAAGCTCCGCCCAATAGTCACCTGCGTAGCTCGTACCCTGAGATGGAGGAGGGGAAGCGGATGCAAGTTCTGTCCCAGTGAGGGGTCCTAACAGAAACAACGAGTGATCTGTGCTGAACTCTTCGAAGAGAGAAACACAGACGGTTCTTTGTCTTACACTTGTTGAAATTGTTGTAGCTTCGGTCATTTCTCAAAGTTACTTTTAGATTTACAGGTACACTTTTCCTTGGCCTAGACACCATCACTGTGGAGCAGGGACAAAGCCTTCTTCAGATGCGCTCCAGCGCTTACCGTCGAAAACATTAAAATGTTTCTTCGTGTTTAAGCTAACAATTCATTTTATCAGGATAAAACCTCGATCAGAACACCCTTCATTCTTCTCTACTCAAGAGGAGAGAAACAGGGAGAATCCCCACGGGGGGATAAATGGAGGTACCAGGGAGAAAGCAAGAGAGTGACACGGGGTAAATTTCTCCGTCAGAGAGCCAGTGGAGAGAGGTCGGGCCGAATGACCGCCTTCGCTGTTTTACCCATTCTATGATTATACCATTCTAGGTTTATGCAACTCTAAAATCTGAAGAATCCCACTGATGAATCAGCACTGTTTCCACTCCAAGTTCAATATTATTTCCTCTGTGTAGTGCCTGTAAGAACATTGGAATTAGGAACAGGTGGATCGTGTACTTCGGGACTTCAGAAACATTTCACAACTTCCTTTAAAGAGATGTGAATTGTCTCAAACCAGGACAGTTGGTAGGATTTCGCAAGCTCATGCCAGATGGTGGAGGCTGAATGTAATGCGACATGAATCCAAGGTCCCGCTGAGGCCGCACGCATGTGTGCGGAACTTGGCTATCAGTTTCTGCTGGGCGATTCTGCTTTGTTGTGCGTCCTGAAGGCTGCCTTGGAGAACGTTTACCCAAAGATCAGAGGCTGAAGGCCTTTGACTTCTGAAGTATTTGCCAATTGGAAGGGAACATTCCTCCATGGCGATTGTCGCTCAATGCCTATTCATCCATTGACGGAACGCCTGCATGGTCACACCAATGTACCATACCTTCCTGTAGTGTAAGAGGTAGAAAATGTTGGGTGAGTCATACGAGTATGCAGTGTGTATCTGGTGGGTTGTGTTCTCCCGTATAATGGTGATCTTCTGCCTCAATTTCATTTTCGGAAAATTCACAATTCGCGCTGTCACACAGCCCCATAGAGGAAGAATTCCCAGTAAGTTTGCAGCACACGGTTGGAATACAACTCGAAACACTCGATTACGAATCTCGTTTGCCAACTGGATTAGTCGCTGAGTGGGCCAAAGCGTCTATTTGTTGAGGACTGATCTTGATGGAATTTTCAGTGGTACCTCTGCATATTCTTCAATATCGTGGTTTTAATTTAACCCGGAATTAAGAAGCGACTTCAAATTCGGTGAAATAATTTGGGATTACATGGGAATCTAAGTAGATTGAATGTATGTTGAGTATCGTCTTGATTATGTATTATGTTTCACTCCCACAGCCCAAACAGATGCGCAGTGTGAATGGATTGTCCATGCTAAATTGCCCCTTACTTGGAAAAAAAATGGGTACTTAAAATTTATTTAAAAAACTGATGCAGAGTATAAACTCGGAATTCAAAGGCTAATCATAGAATCATAGAATTTACAGTGCAGAAGGAGGCCATTTGGCCCATCGGGTCTGCACCGACCCTTGGGACAGAACATCCCCTTAAGCCCATGCCTCCAACCTATCCCCGTAACCCAGAAACCCCACCTAAGCTTGTTGACACTAAGGGAAATTTAAGGTCAGGGGCTGGTTTAGCACAGGGCTAAATAGCTGGCTTTGAAAGCAGACCAAGGCAGGCCAGCAGCACGGTTCAATTCCCGTACCAGCCACCCTGAACAGGCACCAGAATGTGGCGACTAGGGGCTTTTCACAGTAACTTAATTTGAAGCCTACTTGTGACAATAAGCGATTTTCATTTCATTTCATTTCATTTTCATTCATGCATATGTATTAATGGTTTCCTGATTCAAAAGTCGAAGAAATGGTAATGATCAGAATAAAGAAAGCAAACATGTGCTTCTGCTTACATGGTCGACTATCTTGTTAAAGTCGCTGAAGGACGCATGTGATGATCGCCTCCATTCGCGACATTTTGAAGCTGCCTTACTGAGAGCATCATGGAGTGAAGATGCCGACGTTAGACTGGGTTGGGAACAGTAAGAAGCCTTTCAACACCAGGTTAAAGGTTAAAGGGTAAAGTCCAACAGGTAAGTGCTATATTATATTATTATTTTTTATTTATTTTATATTTGTTAACCAGTACTTGGTTGGAACTTAGAGGGATGGCAGGGAAGGCAGTGCAATGTTCCTCCTGCAGGATGTTTGAGGTGAGGGATGCCGTTAGTGTCCCTGCTGATTTTACCTGCAGGAAGTGCAGCCATCTCCAACTCCTCCAAGACCGAGTTAGGGAACTGGAGCTGGAGTTGGATGAACTTCGGATCATTCGGGAGGCAAAGGGGGTCATAGGTAGGAGCTTCAGGGAAGTAGTTACACCAAAGACTGGAGATAGATAGGTAACTGTAAGAGGGACTGGGAAGAAGCAGTCAGTGCAGGGACCCCCTGCGGTCGTTCCCCTGAGTAACAAGTATACCGTTTTGGATACTTGTGGGGGGGGGGGACTTACCAGGGGTAAGCCATGGGGTACGGGCCTCTGGCACGGAGTCTTTCCCTGTTGCTCAGAAGGAAAGGGGGGAGAGGAGCAGATCATTAGTAATTGGGGACTCAATAGTCAGGGGCACAGATAGGAGATTTTGTGGGAGCGAGAGAGACTCACGTTTGGTATGTTGCCTCCCAGGTGCAAGGGTGCGTGATGCCTCGGATCATGTTTTCCGGGTCCTTAAGGGGGAGGGGGAGCAGCCCCAAGTCGTAGTCCACATTGGCACTAACGATATAGGTAGGAAAGGGGACAAGGATGTCAGGCAGGCCTTTAGGGAGCTAGGATGGAAGCTCAGAGCGAGAAAAAACAGAGTTGCTATCTCTGGGTTGTTGCCCGTGCCACGTGATAGTGAGATGAGGAATAGGGAGAGAGAGCAATTAAACACGTGGCTACAGGGATGGTGCAGGCGGGAGGGATTCAGATTTCTGGATAACTGGGGCTCTTTCTGGGGAAGGTGGGACCTCTATAGACGGGATGGTCTACATCTGAACCTGAGGGGCACCAATATCCTGGGGGGGGGAGATTTGTTAGTGCTCTTGGGGGGGGGGTTTAAACTAATTCAGCAGGGGCATGGGAACCTGGATTATAGTTTTGGGGTACGGGAGATTGAGAGCATAGAGGTCAGGAGCACAGATTTGACTTCGCAGGAGGGTGCCAGTGTTCAGGTAGGTGGTTTGAAGTGTGTCTACTTCAATGCCAGGAGTATACGAAATAAGATAAGGGAACTGGCAGCATGCGTTGGTACCTGGGACTTCGATGTTGTGGCCATTTCAGAGACATGGATAGAGCAGGGACAGGAATGGTTGTTGCAGGTTCCGGGGTTTAGGTGTTTTAGTAAGCTCAGAGAAGGGGGCAAAAGAGGGGGAGGTGTGGCGCTGCTAGTCAAGGACAGTATTACGGTGGCGGAAAGGATGCTAGATGGGGACTCTTCTTCCGAGGTAGTATGGGCTGAGGTTAGAAACAGGAAAGGAGAGGTCACCCTGTTGGGAGTTTTCTATAGGCCACCTAATAGTTCTAGGGATGTAGAGGAAAGGATGGCAAAGATGATTCTGGAAAAGAGCGAAAGTAACAGGGTAGTTGTTATGGGAGACTTTAACTTTCCAAATATTGACTGGAAAAGATACAGTTCGAGTACATTAGATGGGTCGTTCTTTGTACAATGTGTGCAGGAGGATTTCCTGACACAATATGTTGACAGGCCAACAAGAGGCGAGGCCACATGGATTTGGTTTTGGGTTATGAACCAGGCCAGGTGTTAGATCTTGAAGTAGGTGAGCACTTTGGAGACAGTGACCACAATTCGGTGACCTTTACGTTAGTGATGGAAAGGGATAAGTATACCCCGCAGGGCCAGAGTTATAGCTGGGGGAAGGTCAATTATGATGCCATTAGACATGACTTAGGATGTGTAGGTTGGAGAAGTAGGCTGCAAGGGTTGGGCACACTGGATATGTGGAGCTTGTTCAAGGAACAGCTATTGCGTGTTCTTGATAAGTACGTACCAGTCAGGCAGGGAGGAAGGGGTCGAGTCATTTTCATTCATGCCTATGAATTAATGGTTTCCTGATTTAAAAGTCGAAGAAATGGTAATGATCAGAATAAAGAAAGCAAACATGTGCTTCTGCTTACATGGTCGACTATCTTGCTGAAATCGCTGAAGGACGCATGTGATGGTCGCCTCCATTTGCGACATTTTGCAGCTGCCTTACTGAGAGCATCATGGAGTGAAGATGCCGACGTTGCACTGGGTTGGGAACAGTAAGAAGCCTTGCAACACCAGGCTAAAGGTTAAAGGTTAAAGTCCAACAGGTTTGTTTCGAATCAGTAGCTTTCAGAGCGCAGCTTCTTCCTCAGGTGAATAAAGAGGTGGGTTCCAGAAACACATATAAAGACAGAGTCACTGATGCAAGGCGATCCTTTGAATGCGTCTTTGCAGGTAATTAAGTCTTTACAGGTCCAGACGGAGCGACTGGAGTTGGGATTGGATTAGATTTGTTTATTGTCAAATGTACCGAGGTACCATGAAAAGTACTTTTCTGCAAGCAGCTCAACAGATCATTCAGTACATGGAAGACAAGGGAATTAAACAAAATTCAAAGAAATGCAAGAAAATACATGAGAATACATAATAGGGCAACACAAGGTATACAATGTAACTACATAAGCATTGGCATCGTTTGAAGCATACAGGGTGTACAGGGTGTAGAGGGATAATTACAGGTTAAAGAGATGTGAATTGTCTCAAGCCAGGACAGTTGGTAGGATTTTGCAAGCTCATGGCAGATGGTGGGGGCTAAATGTAATGCAACATGAATCCAATGTCCCGGTTGAGGCCGTACTCATGTGTGCGGAACTTGGCTATCGGTTTCTTCTCGGCGATTCTTCTTTGTTGTGCGTCCTGAAGGCTGCCTTGGAGAACGTTTACCCAAAGATCAGAGGCTGAAGGCACTTGACTTCTGAAGAATTCGCCGACTGAAAGGGAACATTCCTCCATGGCGATTGTCGCTCGATGCCCGTTCATCCATTGACGGAACGCCTGCATGGTCACACCAATGTACCATACCTTCCTGTAGTATATGAGGTAGAAAATGTTGGGGGAGTCATACGAGTATCTAGCGCATACCTGGTGGGTGGTGTTCTCACGTCTCATGGTGGTACCCATGTCGATGATCTGGCATGTCTTGCAGAGGTTCCCATGGCAGGGTTGAGGGGTGTCGTGCTCGCTGTTCTCCTGAAGCCGGGTAGTTTGTTGCAAACAATGGTCTATTTGAGGTTGCGTGGTTCTTTGAAGGCAAGTAGTGGGAGTGTGGGTAGGCCTTGGCAAGACATTTGTCTTTGAAAGGGGTGTCCAGCGATGAGACTTCCAAAAACTGACTAGCTAGGATGCCAGGAGAGTAATTGTACCTAAATTACTTTATTATGGATTGAGATTAATTACAGAAAGCATGCTGGGTAATCATTATTAACCATTAAACCTCTATTTTGGGACATAGCAGTGATAATCATGTAAACTCTAGCGACAAGCAGTGGCCACAATGTATGCTGGGATTTAGGCTAGCTAACTTGCCAATGTTTTTGAGACACACGAGATATGTGGTGAGCAGATTACATAGTGGACGTAAACAAGTTTTATCAGTGGCCCCCAATTTCGTTTGGAACAATCCAAGAAGTGAAGAGGAAGCCACTTCTGATATCCTGTCCCTCTGAAACAATCCATGGAGTAAAGAGGATGCCAGTTCTGTAATCCTTTCCCTAATGAAGAATGGATGGGCAGGATGTTAGGATGGGGAAAACAACTTAAAATGGATATCAAACCTTCGGTAAACAACAGGTGACAGAAAGAAGGTCAATCATGGGTCGATAGCAATTTTATTGGATAAGCTTGAACATGATAGCTTCAGGGATTGAATCAAGTCCAACTGGGGTGGGCGATTGATTTTTGGAAATTCTATAATTGATGCGTTTTTATCAGTGTTCAGCAGATCGGTCTTGGCATTGTCCAGGTCCATCTCTCGTGTACACGAAACCAATCTTGGGATAATAAAAAGCCGACTTATCCAATATTGTTGTGTGTCTGTTCTGTTTATTAAGCTAAGGCCTAACAAAGAGGGACGAACCCCTCGTAAAGGTTGGCTTAATACTCAGGCCTTGGAAAACGTTCCTACAGTCTTCATCGATGATGTGTTGAAAGCTGCAAAGAAGATGTCTATTTTCTCCACTCCAGAGAAGTACTGGACGATGAAAGGTACCCTGTCGGTTTTGTCCCGTGTTTGTCTTATGAGGAGGTCGGTGCGGTTTTTTGCTGTGGTGCATTGGAACAGCCGATCAATGAGTCGAGCGCCATATTCCGTTCGTAGAGGGCATCTTTCAGTGTTTGGTACTCCACCGACAAAGTTACAAGGCTCGATTTAACAGCTTCAACACAGCTGTCGTCAATGCCTTATGGGAGATCTTTTGCGTTCACTCGCTGCTAATTCCCCCTCTCCTGCGCATTTTTCTCACAGACGAACCGGCAGCCTCCCTCTGACTTCATTTGACAAATCTTCTAACTTGCACCAACAACTCTCTCCTTACCAGTGCCGTGTGATATGACAATTGTTGTTGCCCGTGTATGTGCACTGGGCCGTGAAAGCTATGAAGACTGTATTTATTTCGAGGAGAGACGAAGTTGCAAAAATTCGAGTAGGTAGCAACAAAGACACAGAGAGGGATTTCAGGAGTGAGTAAACAATTTCAAATGGTATTTGTGGCGGCAGAGTGTGAAGACCACACATCAGGAGTGACGTTCTAAATGTTGCGAGGAACAAATTTTAGGGGTGCAAACCGATTCCAGTCAAACGTCTTCGTTAAAAGGCTCCATCCTTTTCCCCACCCAAATCTGTGCTGTCACATGAACGAGTTAATTTTTGAAATGTGGTGAATAATAATGAGAGCAGCAACTCTTGCTGTTCAAAGCTGTGGAACACCATGACGGCAGAATGAACGTGGTGAATGTTGAAATTGAATGAGAAATAGGCAAAACGTGATCGCCGAGATTCGACCCTGCGCGGGGTGACCCTAATGGATTTTTATTCAACCACTCGGCCACGACCACACGAGAGCAGCACTTGCACTATTCGCAGTTCAAAGCAATTCTAAGAAGCATCCTCTCGCTGTCACCTTGGATTGCTTGAGCTTGGAGGGCTTCACCACTGGGGCTCCGGAGGTTTGTTTTCGTTACTATCGCATCTCAATTCCACAATCCTGGAATCGTATAATCATAGAATAGGTGTTGCACAGGCGAAATACATTAGGTCCGTCCTCCATGTGATGGCTCTGTTAAGGTGACATTTACCCAGATCTATCCCTCGCCGTCACTCTTATCCCGACACATTTTCCGCTGACAGCGATTCTCCCTTGTCCTATTTTCTTCAGCGTTGAAAGCTGCAAACTCTGTGTTATAAAAATGAATTGGAAGTTTAAAAACTTGGACCCTGTTAATAATGGGTAAAATAAATCTTATGGATTAAATCTGAAAATGATTTCCGCTGATCCACAGCTATAAAATCCAAGCCAAAGTAACGAACCATTCACATTAGCTGAAAATCTGCACAGAAATCTCACAAATGCACGAGGCTGCCGCAATTTAGCGAAGATGATGTTGTTACGTTTCTTACACTTTCTCTGGTGCATTATGCATTCATGACTCATTTTCCCTGTCGTTCCCAGGGGACTGAACACCTTCAGATAAAAGCAGCGCCGACACAGGGACTTGAAGTCTGGACCCTCACATTAAAAATCTGATATGTTGCTTACTAAGCTGTCCGGCCTCAATTAAGTCGGATTTTCATAGCTGTCTCCACTGTCCAATGTGGGGCATAGAGCCTTTCGCATTTCCTCCTTTAATAATTCTCCCTCTCAATCGCATTTTCCTCACAGACAGACCGGCAGCCTCTCTTTGGCTTCATTTCACAATCTTCAAACTTGCACCAACTACTCGCTCCTTACCAGTGCCGTGTGATGTGACAGCTGTTGTTACTCAGGAACCTGCACTGGGCCTTCAAAAATTTGAAGATTACATTTATTTCGGGGAATTATTGAGTTGCAGTAAATGGAATGGGAAGCAACAAAGGCACATAGATGGATTTAACGAGAGGGTAAACAGTTTCAAATGTTGATTGTTGCGGCAGAGTGTGAGAGCCAGGCATTGGGAGTAACATTCCAAACGTCTTCCTGAAAATGCTCCAAATTTTCCCCCTCCGAACTCTGCGCTGTATAACACGGAGTGGCACCAAATAGTTAATTCTTTCTCCCAGTAATCCAGGACAATTATTGAAAATTGCTGTTTCGTCATGCAGATCCAAATATAACGTCAATACTACGTAATATCACATGCGTCCCTGCGCTATTTCCCGACTGTGTGCAAGCATTGAACAAACCGACTGAGGCACCGCTGAGATTAGGAATCAGCATTTCCTACTTATTAGGCAGCCGCTTTTACCAACTGAGACACCGCTTTGACCGGCAGCACCGGTGAAATTCAACTTTTTGGATTGTCTTCCATTATTTCGCTGTAAAAACCGTTGTTCACATACAAGGAGCATGTGTGATGGTGAAAATTGAGAGCTTACATTTCAAAGAGAGCGTATATGTTGCTGAGCAACTTTGTGAAGATGGGAACATTCAGACAGCTCAGAGGTAAACCAATCCTTCCAGCTCGTTAACCTGAAGTTTTGAATTGTCAAAATCTAGAGGTCTGACGTTCCAGGTTGTGCGCAATCAGTCAACAAAGACAAATGCGAATTCTTCACTCACTGAATTTAAAAATTACTTGATCACAGGAAGGAAGTTTTACATAAACCAGAAAATGTTGGCAAGCTTAGAACTTCTGGCAGAATCTGTGGAGAGTTTAGTTACGAATATTTTCAGAGCTGTCAAACATGCTGAGTATTCCCAGAATTTTCTGTTTTAATTTCAGATTGCCAGCATCCGTATTTCCCTTAGTAAATCTACACAACTATAAACAGGATTGTTAATATCACTGAGATTTTAAATCAGAGATTGTGACACTGAGACTTGAAATCAAATTTGAATAAAATTTGTATCTTTCCGTCCGCTATTCAGTTAGTTGCTATGGGTCACTATTGTGATATTGACGGAGTCCCTTTCAACCTTATAATAGATTAGATTTGGGGACTGGGGTTTCTGTTCAAACCTGTCAACGGGACTGAGTTGGGGTGGAAATGGAAACGAATTCTTTCTCTCCAGCTCTGTTTGAATGTTCGATTGAAAACATGTATCTGGAGGTGGGATCAGAGTGGGCCTGGATTCCCATGCTGCCTAAGCCTGTGGAACTGATGCGCTGAGTGATAATGTAGCCACTGTGCGCCAGAAGGAGCTGCCTGCATTGCTCCTTGTATTTCAGGTGGAGGGTGGAAAGGAAAGGAAAAGAGAAAATCTGTGATGAGGTGGAGGGCAGGAAAGATTCAATGATAAAGGTGACAAATATCCAGCGTTCATATCGCTAACCCTAACAATTGGACCACGAGGGAGCGGTACTGGATCGTTCCGCTCAGAAAGGACCTCACTAAGAAATACACACATAATATGTGCAGGCTACGCGGATTGTTCATGCGAAAGTGCCCCTTAATGTCCAAAGGTGTGCACGTTAAGTGGGTTAGGGAGTTACTGGGATAGGGTGGGGAAGTGGACCAAGGTAGGGTGTTCTTTTCAGAGTGTCGGTGCAGACTCAATGGGCCGAATGGCCTCCATCTGCACTGCAGAGATTCTAAAGAACATTTGAAATGCGAAACATTTCTAAGGTGCAAATGGACAGAGAAACACCAATCTCCATATACACAAATTTCATAATGGTGTTCGAAAATATCATTTATTTGGGTATCTAAAGTCGAGAAAACGTTGATAAAAGTACCGGAGTCATGCGGGAACTTTAACACCGGCAGTTCAACATTAATGAGGAGTCTTGTAGATAATGTTGATCATCACTCTTCAGCAAAGGCGACAGAGGACGCTCACTGAAAGGTTTTCAAGGTTTAAATAGTTGTAGGAGATACAGAATCAGAGAACACGCACTAACAGACTCAAAACAGCTTAATCCCCACTGTTACCAGACTCCTAAATGACCCTCTTATATACTTATGGACTGACCTCATTAACACCCCTGTATGCTTCATCCGATGCCGGTGTTTATCCAGTTACATTAAATATTTAAAAAATAAAATCGCTTATTGTCACGAGTAGGCTTCAATGAAGTTATTATGAAAAGCCCCAAGTCGCCACATTCCGGTGCCTGTCCGGGGAGGCTGGCACAGGAATCGAACCGTGCTGCTGGCCTGCTTGGAAAGCCAGCGATTTAGCCGAGTGAGCTAAACCAGCCCCTTATGTATTTTCTTTTATTCCCATATACTTAATGATCTGTTGAGCGGCTAGCAGAAAAATCCTTTTCACTGTACCTCGGTACGCGTGACAATGAACAAATCCAATCCAACCCAGTTATGAGGAACATAGAACATACAGTGCAGAAGGAGGCCATTCGGCCCATCGAGTCTGCACCGACCCATGTAAGCCCTCACTTCCACTCTATCCCCATAACCCCGTAACATTTTGGGACACTAAGTGCAATTTAGTATGGCCAATCCACCTAACCTGTATGTCTTTGGACTGTGGGAGGAAACCCGAGCACCCGGAGGAAATCCACGCAGACACAGGGAGAACTTGCAGACTCCGCACAGTGACCCAGCGGGGTATAGAACCTGGGGCCTTGGCGCTGTGAAACAACTGTGCTAACTACTTGTGCTACCGTGCTGCCCACAAAGGAATTGTTGGGGAAGGTCGCGTTGTTGTACTTCGAACATAGTAGATGACCTAATAGTGATTTTTCCAGATGACGCGAGATTTGGAGAGACTAAACAGTAAGAGTCCAATTGACTGTGGGTCAATAACGAAGAAGCGTGCATTCAAAGTTATTGTTGGAAGATAAAGAGACGATGGGAGCAAAGATAATATTTTCACTCAGAGTTGGTGCGAATTGGAACGCTCCACCTGAAAGAGTAGTTTAGATCATTTCGATAATAATAGTATAAATGGAATTAAAAAGCCATTTGAAGACGAGAATCAGATAAACTAAAACAACACAGGGGCAATAAACATAAAGCAACACGAACAGGTAAAAGCATAAACTCACGCATAAACATGCACAAATGCAATCACACAAATATAATTGGATATAGAGTGGCTGAGACAAAACTTTAGAGGGCCAGAAGAAGTCACTAATTTTGCTCAAATGTTTCTGCATTATAACTGAAATTTCGTGAATAATAATGAAAGTAGCACTCCTGTTGTTGAAAGATGTGGGACACCATCACCGCGAAAGGTACGTGGTGAAAATTAAAATTGAAGGAGAAATAGGCAAAACGTGGTCGGCAGGATTCGAACCTGCGCGGGGAGTTAAAAATAAAAATGGATTTCTAGTCCATCGCCTTAACCACTCGGCCACGACCACATGGGAACCGTTATTGCACTATTCGCTATTCAAAGCAATTCAAAGAGACAATAATTTAACTCAAAGAAACATCCTCTCGATGTGATTTTGACTTCTTGTGCTGGATGTAAACGTGTTTCTTTTCTCTGTTAATTCCGTGGATCTCTATTTTTTTCTCATTTCACATCAATCTGATTTGACGCGCAAACGTATTTTGTTACTATTTGGAACTGAACTAGCAAACAGATACACAGAAAACCCATTTCAAATCATCACAGTGTGAATCATAAATGTACACACATTCACAACCTGATGTAATACAAACCAGAGAGAAAACAACAGCTCTGTTTAAGCCGCTGTAGGAAAATGTGAATTCTCCACTCACTGAATTTGAAAATGACTTGATCACCGGAAGGAAGTTTCGAATCAAACAAAAATGCTGGAAAACAGACGTTCTGGCAGAATCTGTGGAGAGAGAAACAGAGTTTATGTTCGGTGTTCTCAGGCATATGTACAGCTGTCAGGCCTGCTGAGAATTCCACAGAATTTTCTCGTTTTATTTCAGGTTTCCAGCATCCGCATTTCCTTTAGTAAATCTACATAACTGTGAACAGGATTGGTAATAACACTGAGACTTTAAATCACATAGTGTGAAATGGTTTGGATTCAATTTGTATCTTTCCGTCTGCTGTTCAGTTGGTTGCTATGAGTTACTATTGCGATATTGGCGCGGTCTCTTCCAATCTTAGAATAGATTAGCCGGCTGGGGTTTCTGTTCAAACCTGTCAGCAAGACTGAGTTGAAGTGCAAATGGAAATAAACTTATTTCTCTCCTTCTCTGATTGAATGTTAGATTCCTAATATGTCTCTGGAGATGGGATCAGACTGGGTCTGAATACTTCTGCAGTCTGAGCCTGTGGAACTGATGAGCTGTGTGTCTGTGTCTCTGTGAGTGATAATATAGCCACTGTGCGTAAGAAGGAGTTCACTGTATCTCAAGTGGAGGGTGGAAAGAAGAAGAAAAGGGGAAATCTGTGATGGGTTGGAGGGCAGGAAGGATTCAACGATAATGGTGACAAATATATGGCATTCATATCGCTTAATCCTAATAATTGGACCACTAGGTAGCGCTACTGGATCGTTAGCGAACACTTCACCGAACCGCTCTGAAAGGAGTTCAGGAAGAAATTCAGGCATGAAATGTGCAAGTTAGGTGGATTGGCTATGCCCATTAATGTCCAAAGATGTGCAAGTTAGGTTGGGGTTATAGGGTTACTGGGATAGAATGGGGGAGTGGACCTTGCTACCGTGCTCTTTCAAAGGGTCGGTTCAAACACAGTGGGCCGAATGGCCTCCTTCAGCTCAACAAGGTTTCTAAAGGACATTTTCAATGGGACAATTTTCTAAAGTGAAAATGGGCAGAGAACAAATAACAAAGAACAGTACAGCACACACACAGGCCCTTCGGCCCTTCAAGCCCTTCTCTACTACACTTCCTGAAGTCGATGACAATCTCCTTCGCCGATCACATGTCTTATCTAGTCCAACCGCCTGTATCCTTCTATACCCCGTCTGTTCATGTGTCTATCTAGATAAATATTTAAGGTCGCTAAGGTATCTGCCTCAACCTCCTCACTTGGCAGTGCACTCCAGGCCACCACTACCCTCTGTGCCAAAACCTTCCCCCGCATATCTCCACTAAACCTTACCCCCTCACCTTCAACTTGTGCCCCCTTGTACTTGTCACTTCCACCCTGGGAAAAGCCTCCAACTGTTCACCCTATCAATACACCACATAATTTTATAAACTTCTATCAGGTCGCCCCTCGGCCTCCGTCTTTCCAGGGAGAACAATCCCAGTTTATGAAAATGAAAATCGCTTATTGTCACGAGTAGGCTTCAATGAAGTTACTGTGAAAAGCCCCTAGTCGCCACATTCTGGCGCCTGTCCGGGGAGGCTGGTGCGGGAAAATGAATTTCCGCCGATCCACAACGATGGAATCCAAGCCAAAGTAAGCAAACACCTTTCATGTTAGCTGAACATTTAGACAAAGGTATCAAAAATTCTCGAGGTTTCCGCAATTTAGCGATGATGTTAGTGCGAATATGAACTCTCTGTCTGAAATTGAGGTTGTGGATAATTTCCGAAATGATTTTTTTAATGGAATTGGAAATCCATTTGAAGATGATATTCTTAGAGCCAAAACTATAGAAAAGTAACACTGGGGCAATGAACAAGAAGCAACACAAACAGGTAAACGCATAAACTCACACATAAACATGCACAAATGCACCCGCACACAGGCAGACACAAATATAACTGGGCATAGAGTGTCTCAGACAAACGTTTAGAGAGCCAGAAAAAAGTCAGTAATTCTGCTCAAGTGGTTGAAAATGAAAATAGCTTATTGTCAATAGTAGGCTTCAAATTAAGTTACTGTGAAAATCCCTTAGTCGCCACATTCCGGCGAGGCTGGTACGGGGATTGAACCATACGGCTGGCCTATCTTGGTCTGCTTTCAAATCCAGCGATTTAACCCGGTGCTAAACCAGCCCCATTCTGCATTGTGGCAGAAATCTGGTGAATAATAGTGAGAGCAGCAACTTCTGTTGTTGAATGCTGTGAAACACCATCACCGCCAAAGGAATGTGGTGAAACATGAAATTGAATGAAAAATAGGCAACACGTGGTCGGCAGGATTCGAACCTGCGCGGGGAGACCCCAATGGATTTCTAGTCCATCGCCTTAACCACTCGGCCACGACCACAGTGAACCCACCGTTGCGCTATTCTTTGTTCAATGCAATTCTAAGAAACATTCTCTCGATGCGAATTTGACATCTTATGCTGGATATTAACTTGTTTCTTTTCTCTGCTGGTTAAGTGGATCTCTATTCCTTCTTCATTTCACCACTAGCTTTAACGGACAAAGTTATTTTTTGAACGGTCAAACAGATATATACAGAAAATCCATTTGAAAGTACCATTGTGTTAATCATAAATGTTCATACATTCACAACCTGATGTTACCCAAACCAGAGATAGCACAACAGCTCTGTTAAAGCCGCTATAGGAAAGGATCATTTTGTTGAATTAGGAAATATGATGTTATAATAGAATAAACATGGATCAGGAATTCAATCAGGCTCTCACACATTGTGGTTCCATATGTTATTCCTGAACCACTAATGTACAGATTTGAATACAATGCACAATATCACAATAGTCAGCCATAAAAACAAAATACGGCACCGCAGATGCTGGAAACCTCAAACGAAATGGGAAATGCTGGAAATAATCGTCAGTTCCGGCAGCATCTGTTGAGAATAAAACCGACAGGCCTTCGGCGAGAAATTGCAGAGGGCCTGGTCAATTTTAAATTTGTGTTTACCCTCTGCTCTGGGGGTCGTCATAACCAGATTGTCCCGATGAAGATGGAATTAAAAACTGTTGCAGAGGAAGCATTGGTTTCTCAACGCGGGTTATGGTCATTACAAATAGCTCAGTGATGAAATACACGCCTGCAGTTAAAAATTCACGTTGTTCCGGACGTGGGTGGAAACATTTAGCAATATTTTATGATTCCGACGCTCAGCACCTGTAAAACCATATAGAAGCAGCAAATATGTTGGCCTAGCCCGCAGTTGACTGTAAGTAAATTTGCTGATACATAGATTTTGCAGAAATTTTTGGGAAGCGGCTTATTCATTCGTATAGAGGGCTGTTGATACTTTGAATGCAAACTTTAATGTCGGCCTGAATGACTGGCCTTTGCAAGTCTGGCTCCAGCTAATATTCATGCAATGTTACAATGAACGAGAGGCATGGGGATCGTTAACCGCGATGTAAATGTTTTTTTGCAAATTATCCACACGAGCAGCAAATGTTAACATAGACAAAGAACATACAGCGCAGAAGGAAGCCATTCGGCCCATCGAATCTGCACTGACCCACAGAAGCCCTAACTTCCCCCCTATCCCCGTAACCCAATAACCTCTCCTAACGTTTATGGTCACTAGGGGCAATTTACCGTAGCTAATCCACCTGACCGGCACGTCATTGGACTGTGGGAGGAACCCAAAACAACCGGAGGAAACCCACACAGACAAGGGGAGAAAGTAAAACTCCGCACAGACAGTGACCCAGCCTGGAATTGAATCTTGAATTCTGGCGGAATGGGGATCCTTAACCGCGATATCTCTGTTGGTCTGCAAGTGATCCGCTAAAGAGCAGCAACTGTTTGATCACATGTCACCGACAGACACGTGGCACAGTGGTGTCGAGGGATGAACGAATTTGTCAGAACAGAAATCAGAGATTTTCCACTGTGCAATGGGTATGGAGGGAAAAAAATAAATCTGCGACAGTTTGCGTGTCGAAAGCGTCATGTGCGCGAGGTTCGCCATTCCCGAATCTAAATGAATGGCAACGCTGACTTTTCTTGGCCGAGAGGAACCGAGCCCCCGGCCTTGGTGTAATGAGCACCAGGCTCCAACGATCTGAAGTCACTGCCCACTGAGTGATGAGAGGCCAACAGGTGGTATTCTAAAGCAATCCAGCAGTAAGTGGACATTTTAGCATGCAAGGTGGTATTTAGTCAGTTACTTTAAGCAGTTAGAACAAATTAATCAAGAAGCAAATGACACAACAAATAATAGTCAACTGAGGTTGTAATTTATGTATTTATCTCAGTCACAGTCATTAAATCGCGCCACTTCATAATCTTATGGTGAATGGATGAAGGTATGTGGGAGATGTCAGAGGCAGGTTCTTTACACAGAGAGCGGTGGGTGTGTGGAATGCACTGCCAGCAGAGGTGGTGGAGTCAGAGTCATTCTGGACATTTAAGCTACTCTTTGACAGGCACATGGACAGCAGTAAATTGAAGGGGTTGATCTTAGATTAGGATAAATGGTAACTCAACATCGTGGGCTGAAGGCCTGGACTGTGCTGTACTGTTTTATGTTCGATGTTCACGGGCCGCGGCAATCTTTGGTAATTCACCCTCTCAAGTGCTTTTCCTTCACAGAGCGGCAGGCACACTTTCGCTTCATTTCACAAATCTTCTGCCAGGAGTTTGTTTTAATGTTTGAGAAACCGTGAAATTCATTACCCGTCTCCTGTCATTTCTCATGATTTTACAGACGCTATTCAGAGGAAGATCCAGAATTGCACTGATCTTAGAGTGCTTCAACACTGGGGCTAAGAGGTTTGTTTTTGTTAATATCGCATCTCAATTCCATAATCCTAGAATCGTATAATCAACGAATGGGTGCTGCACTGAAAAAGGACATTAGGTCCGTCCTCCATGGGATAGCTCTGTCAAGATTAAATGTACTCGGTGTCAATCCCACGCCTTCTCTCTTATCCCTACATATTTTCCACTGATAGCGATTCTCCCTTGTTCTATTTTCTTAAGTTTTGAAGAATGACGAGTGATCTGATCGATGTCTCTGTCTTATAAAATGAATTGGTGCGTTAAAAACGTAGAAACTTAATAATGGGTAAGAATGGGGTTGAATCTGAAAATGAATTTTCGCCGATCCACAGCGATGGAATCCAAGCCAAAGTAAGCAAACACCTTTCATGTTAGCTGAAAATTTAGACAAAGGTTTCAAAAATCCTCCACGCTGCCGCAATCTCGAGACGCTGATGTTGGTGCGAATTGGAACGCTCTTATTCTTAGAGACAAAAAATGTACAAAAATTACAGGAGCAGTAAACAAAAAGCAACACAAACAAGTAAACGCATAAACTCACGTGCAAACATGCACAATGCACCCGCACAAACAGGCAGACACAAATATAACTGGGCATAGAGTGTCTCAGACAAAGGTTTAGAGAGCCAGAAAGAAGTCACTAATTCTGCTCAAGTAGTTGAAAATGAAAGTCGCTGATCGTCACAAGTAGGCTTCAAATGAAGTTACTGTGAAAAGCCCCTAGTCGCCACATTCCGGCGCTTGTTCGGGGCGGCTGATACGGGAATTGAATTAGGCTCCTGGTTTGCTAAGGCCTACTTTCAAAGCCTGCCGGTGCTAAGCCAGCCCCATTCGGCACTGCGGCAGAAATTTGGTGAATAACAGTGAGAGCAGCAACTTCTGTTGTTGAATGCTGTGAAAAACCATCACCGCCAAAGGAATGTGGTGAAACATGAAATTGAATGATAAATAGGCAAAACGTGGTCGACAGGATTCGAATATCCGCGGTCAGACCCCAATGGATTTCTAGTCCATCGCCTTAACCACTCGGCCACGACCACATTCTGTTGCACGCTTTCTCTTCAAAACACTTTTAAGAAACATCCTCTCGAGGTGATTTCTAACCTCGTTTTGGATATGAATGTATTTATTCTCTCTGCTGGTTACATGGGATATCTATTCTTTCCTCATTTCACAACAATCTGATTTGACGCGCAAACTTATTTTGGAACTAGCAAACATACACGGAAAGTCCATTTGGAAGCATCTGCTTCTGGAACACAGCTCTTCATTCACCTGAGGAAGGAGCTGAGCTCTGACGATGGCGATTCGAAACAAACCTGTTGGACTTTACCCTGGTGTTGTAACACTTCTTACTGTGCCAACCCCAGTCCAATGCCCGCATCTCCACATCAGCGTTAACCATAAATGTTCATACATTCACAACCTGATGTAATACAAACCAGACATACCATAACAGCTCTGTAAAGCCGCTATAGGAAAAGAACATTTTGTTGAATTAGGAAATAAGATGTTGTAATAGATTAAGCATGGTTCAGGATTTCAACCAGTCTCTGCCACAATGTGGTTCCACATGTTATTCCTGCACCACTAATGTACAGATTTGAATTCAATACACAATATCACAATAGTCAAACACAAAAGCAAAATACGGCAACGCAGATGCTGTAAACCGCAAACGAAATGGGAAATGCTGGAAATAATCGTCAGTTCCGGCAGTATCTGCTGAGAATGAAACCGACAGGCCTACGGCGAGAAATTGCAGAGGGTCTGTTGAATATTAAATTTGTGTTTACCCTCTGCTCTGGGTCATAACCGGATTGTCCCGATGAAGATGGAATTAGAAACAGTTTTACAGGAACCTTTGGTTTCTCCTCCCGGGTTATGGTCATTACAAGTAGCTCAGTGATGAAGTACATGCCTACAGTTAAGTATTTGGTTTGTTCCGCACGTGGTTCAAAGCAATTAGCAATAATTTATGAGTGCAAAGCACGACATCTGTAAAAATATATAGAAGCAGCAAATATTTTGGCCTAGCCAGAAGCTGACTGTAAGTAAATTTGCTGATAAATAGATTTTGCTAAACTTGTTGGGAAGCAGCTTGTTCATTCGTATAGAGGGCTGTTGATAATTTGAACCCAAACGTCAAGGGAGGCTAGAAAGACTGCCCGTTGCAAGTCTGTCTCCAGTAACTGTCCACTGAGTGGTGAGGGGCCAGCAGGTGTTTATCAAATGCATTCCAGCAGTAAGTGGAGATTTTTGCATTCAGGGTGGCTCTTAATCAATTATTTTAGACAGTGAGAACAAACTTCAGCCAGAAGACTTTTAATCATAGAATCTCTGCAGTGCAGAAGGACGCCATTCGGCCCATCCAGTCGTCGCCGACCCTTCGAAAGAGCACCTGACCTGGAGCCTAATACCTGCTCTAGCCCTGTATGGTCCCCCAGCTTTTGGACATTGAGGGGGAATTTAGCACTCATGGAACCTGCCTATCTTTGGACAGTGGGAGGAAACTGGAGCACGCGGAAGACAGGGAGAATTTGCAATATCCCGGAATCAAACCCGGGTCCATGTGTGCCACCTTGCCGTTCGGGCTGGCCTTTCTGTTTAAATCTGTCAGCGAAACTGAGTTGGAGTGGAAATTTGAACGAATTCTTTCTCTCGAGCTCTGGCCGATGTGAGGTTCAAAACATTTCTCTGGAAGTGGGACTGAATACTTCTGCTGTCTGAGCCTGAGGAACTTTGTGTCTGTGTCTCTGTGAGTGAAAATGTAGCCACTGTGTGCGAGAAGGAGCTACCTACATTGTTCCTTGTATCTCAGGTGGAGGGTGGAAAGAAGAAGGAAAGGTAAAATCTGTGATGGGGTGGAGGGCAGGGCAGATTCAAATAATGAAGGTGACAAAAATGCGGCGTTGAAAGCGCTGAATCCCAACAATTGGACCACTGGGTCATTAGAGGAGACTTCACCAATCCGCTCAGTAGGCAGTTCAGGAAGAAAGACACACATAAAATGTGCAGATCCGGTAGATTGGCCATGCGAAGTTGCCTCTTAATGTCCAAAGATGTGCAATTCAGGTGGGGTTATGGGGTTACTGGGTGAGGGTGCTCTTTCAGAGTGTCCGTGCAGACTCGATGGGCCGAATGACCTCCTTCTGCACTGTAGGAATTTTATAATTGTATAATTCTATGATTCTCATAATGACTCGTTAAAATAGACAAAATAAATACGAGGAATTAAAAAGTAATATTCTGAACTTTGGGCAGGCTACAATGAATAAATGCAAATGTGAGATTTTTTCTCAAGTGTAGATAGGCGGAGAAACATTAATCTCCATATACACAAAGTGTTGTTCAAAAGTTATATCATTTCTTTGGGATTCTAATGTCAAGGAATCATTAATAAAAGCAGCGGAATCATGCAATAACGTAGTTCGACCTTGGTATAAGAACATAACAAGAACTAGGAGCAGGAGTAGGCCATCTGGCCCCTCGAACCTGCTCCGCCATTCAATGAGATCATGGCTGATCTTTTGTGGACTCAGCTCCACTTTCCGACCCGAACACCATTTATCCCTTAATTTTTCAAAAAACTATAACTTTATCTTAAAAACATTTAATGAAGGAGCCTCACTGGCCAAGGAATTCCACAACCCTATGGGTGAAGAAGTTCCTCCTAAGGAGTAAGGAGCCTTGTGGTTAATGCTGGTCACCTCCCTTCAGCAAACACATTAGCAACTGGACAGAAGTTGCTTTCTGGGAGGTTTTCAAGGATGAAGTAGTTCAGTTACTACTTGCATACTTAGCCCCCTACTCTACTCCCTGTACACACATGACTGAGTGGCAACACTTGGTTCCAACTCCATCTACAGGTTTGCTGACGATACGACCATAGTGGGCCGGATCTCGAATAACGACGAGTCCGAATACAGGAGGGAGATAGAGAACCTAGTGGAGTGGTGTAGCGACAACAATCCCTCCCTCAATGCCTGCAAAAATAAAGAACTGGTCATTGACTTCAGGAAGCAAAATACTGTACACACCCCTGTCAGCATCAACGGGGCCGAGGTGGAGATGGTTAGCAGTTTCAAATTCCTAGGGGTGCACATCACCAAAAACCTGTCCTGGTCCACTCACGTCGACGCTATCACCAAGAAAGCACAACAGCGCCTATACTTCCTCAGGAAACTAAGGAAATTCGGCATGTCCACATTAACCCTTACCAACTTTTACAGATGCACTATAGAAAGCATCCTATCGGGCTGCATCACAGCCTGGTATGGCAACTGCTCGGCCCAGGACCGCAAGGAACTTCAGAGAGTCGTGAATACCGCCCATCACACGAACTTGCCTCCCATCCATGGACTCCATCTACACCTCCCTGCCGGGGAAAGCGGGCAGCATAATCAAGGATCCCTCCCACCTGGCTTAGTCACTTTTCCAACTTCTTCCATCGGGCAGGAGATACAGAAGTCTGAGAACACGCACGAAAAGACTCAAAAACAGCTTCTTCCCCACTGACACCAGACTCCTAAATGACCCTCTTATTGACTGACCTCATTAACACTACACCCTGTATGCTTCAACCGATGCCAATGCTTATGTAGTTACATTGTATATCTTGTATTGCCCTACTATGTATTCTCATGTATTTTCTTGAATTTTGTTTAATTCCCTTTTCTTCCATGTACTGAATGATCTGTTGAGCTGCTTGCAGAAAAATACTTTTCACTGTACCTCGGTACACGTGACAATAAACAAATCCAATCCAATCCATCCAATCCAGTTATGAGGAATGGTTAGGAAAGTTCTGGTCGCTGAAATTAGGACATAGTAGAATTGAAGATAACTGGATAGTGGATTTTCAGATGATGGGAGAGTAAACATGGAAAATATCCCCTCTGTGTCTAAGTCACTAACTGGAGGTCGTGGATTCAAAGTCATTGACAGAAGATAAATAGAGGACGGAAGCAGAGACCTAATTTTCACTCTGTGTTTGTGAGTGCTGGAAAGCTCCACCTGAAAAGATTGTAGCACATAATTTCAATAATAATGTTAAAAATGGAACTGGAAAAGTATTTGAAGACGAGCATCTGACCGACACATAATAAACAAAATCAACACAACAGGAATAAACAAAAACCAACGCACACAGGTAAAAGCACAAACTCACACATCACTATGCACAAATGCACGCCCACACACATATGTAATTGGACATAGAATGACTTAGACAAAGGGAGAGATGGCCAGAACGATGTTTGTCACTAATTTGGTGGATTTTGCTGTAACTATAACTGACATTTCGTCAATAATAATCCAGATCAACTGCTTGGAAGTCAGTTATGCTCACCACCATAGCACCATCGCTAAAAAGTGCATCTTCGATATAGCAACATAACCCTGGGCAGTTACCAGAAGCTTACCATTAAAAATATAACAAATTTGGTGCTGAGTCACAGAGATATTAGGTCAGATAACAAAAGCTCGGCCCATCGATTCTGCACCGACGCATGAAAAACATCTGATCTGCCAATCCTAATCCCATTTGCCAGCATGTGGCCCATAGCCTCGAATGCTAAGATGCGCCAAATGCTCATCCAGGTACTTATGAAAGGATGTGAGGCAACCCGCCCACTACCACCCTCCCAGGCACTGCGTTGCAGACCGTTAATACCTTCTGGGTAAAAAGGCTTTCCCTCAATCCATCCTGAACCTCCTGCCCCTCACTTTGGACTTATGTCCCCTCGTAACTAACCCCTAAACTAATGGAACAGCTGCTCCCTATCCACCCTGTCCATGCCCCTCATAATCTTGTACACCTCGATCAGTCTTCTCTGCTTCAGCGAAAATAACACAAGCCTATCCAACCTCTATTCATAACTTAAATGTTCCATCCCAGGCAACATCCTGGTTAATCGCCTCAGCACCCCCTCCAGTGCAATCACATCCTTCACATTGTCGGGGCAGGAGTTAGTGTAGGCCAGCATCACAGGAATCAGTGTTGATTGTCCCAAAACCCACACAGCAACAGAATTATGCAGCACAGAAGGAGGCCATTCTGTCCACCTTTTCCGTGCGGTCACTCTGAAAGAAATATTCAATTGGCCCCACTTCTCATTCCTTTCGGGGAAATAGTGGAAGCACATGTGATAGTTACTTTTATGGGGCACCTTGACAAATGCATGAATAGGATGGGAATAGAGGGTTATGGTCCCCAGAAGGGTATGGTGTTTTTGTTCCGGCGGGCAGCATGGTCGGTGCAGGCTGGAGGGCCGAAGGGCCTGTTCCTGTGCTGTAATTTTCTTTTTTTTTTGCTGTTCCTACGGTCAGAAAGATGGGAATTTTTAATGGGCAACAAATAAATGGTTGACAAACTGTTTTGTTCAAGGAGCAGCCACATAGGCAGTGTAAGGAACAAATCATTTATTACAATAACACAAGCATTCTAAGTACATTGGTGCCAAAAGGGACCGCCTGTGCCCAGCCCACACTCGGGCTGGTGTTTTTATATCCTGATTTGCTACCCTGCTGATTAGAGAGCTCCACCCGCTCAGCAGAGAAGCTTGTGTTCCATGAGACTCATGGGTAGCATAATCATAGGTCTTGTGTAAGTAACAAACCAACTATGTCCATAAATTGATTCTGTCTTCACAAAGGAGGGGCAAATAACATACTAGAAATGTTGGGAAACATTGGGTTCACAGAGATGGAGGAAATAGAGTAAATCAGTATTAGTAGGAAAATGGTGTGGGGGAAATTGATGGGATTGAAAGCCAATAAATCCGTGCACCTGATAATGTACATCCCAGAGTACTTATGGAATTGCCCCTAGAAATAATGGAACATTTCCTACAATTGGAGGATAGCTAATGTAACACCATGATTTAAAAAGGGAGATATAGAACAGCATGGTGGCACAGTGGTCAGTGCTGCTGCCTCACAACGCTGAGGTCCCAGGTTCGATTCTGGGTCACTGTCTGTTTGGAGAGTGCACATTCTCCCTGTGTTTGCATGGGTTTAGCCTCCACACCCAAAAAATGTGCAGGGTAGGTGAATTGCCCACGCTAAATTGCCCCTTAATATTGGAAAAACTGAATTGGGTACTCTAAAACTTTAACTAAATAAAAAGGGAGGGACAAAGAAAATATGGAATTATGGGCCAGTAAGCCTGACGTCACTTGTGGGGGAAATGCTGGAGTCCATTATAAAATATTTAATAGCACAGCACTTGGAGGAAGTCAGCATGGATTCAAGAAAGGAAAATCATGCTTGACAAATCTACTGGAATTCTTTGAAGTTGTAACTGGTAGAATTGGTGAAGGGGGGCATTAAATTAAAGTAATTCAATTGGACTTTCAGAAAGCTTTCGACAAAGTCCCACATGCGAGATGAGCGTGTCAGATTAAAGAGCTTGTGATTGGGTATTGTGTTGAGATGCATAGATAATTGGTTCGCATACAGGAAAGAAAGTGCAGGAATAAATAGGTCTTTTTCCCATATAGCATGGATGAACATAGAACATACAGTGCAGAAGAAGGCCATTCTGCCCGGACACACTTAAACCCGCACTTCCACCCTATCCCTGTAACCCAATAACCCCTCCTAACCTTTTTTTAATTGGTCATGAAGGGCAATTTATCGTGGCCAATCCTTCTAAGCTGCATGTCTTTGGACTGTGGGGAAATCGGAGCACCCAGAGGAAACCCACGCAGACAAGGGGAGAACATGCAGACTCCTCACAGACAATGACCCAGCGGGGAATCAATCCTGGGACGCTGGCACTGTGAAGTCACAGTGCTATCCACTTGTGCTACCTTGCTGACTTGTGGGGTCCCAAAGGAATCAATATGGACCCCAGTTATTCACAATGCATATTAATGATTTAGATGAGGGAACTAAATGTAATATCTCAAAATTTGCTGATGACAAAAAGCTGGGTGAGAGGGTGAGCCAGGAGGAGGGTGCAGACATGCTTTGCTGTAACTTGGACAAGTTGAGTGAGTGGGCAAATGTCTGGCAGATGCAGTACAATGTGGATACGTGTGAAGGTATCCACTTTGATCGCAAAAACAGGGAGACAAAGTATTATCTAAATGGCTATAGAGTGAGAGGGGTGAGTGATCGTACAGCAGTTACAGCAAGTAAAGTAAGCAAGCAAATGCAGCAGGTGGTGAAGGAAATTATATATTGGCCTTCATATCGAGAAGATTCGAGTACAGGAACAGGGATGACTTGCTGTAAATATACAGGGCCCTGGCGAGACTGCACCTAGAATATTGTGTGCAATTTTGGTCTCCCTATGTGAGGAAGGATGTTTGTTATGGAGTGCAGAGTCGGATACCAAACTGATTCCTGCAATGATGGGACTGACGTATGAGGAGAAGTCAAGTCGGTTAGGATTATATTTGCTGCAGTTTAGAAGGCGGGCGGCAGGGAGATGTGGTGTGGGGCGGGGGGGGGGGGGGGATCTCAAAAACATCTATCAAATTCTAACAGCAGCAAAAATGGTAGATGCACTAAGTATGTTCCTGATGGTGGGGGAAGTCCAGAACCAGGTTCGCAGTCTGAAGAAACGGGATAAACCATTTCGGACTAAGATTAGGAGAAATTTCTTGACTCAGAGAGTGGTAAGCCTGTGAAATTCTCTATCAGAGAAAGCAGTGGGGCCAAAACGTGTATTTCTTTTAAGAGTGGGTTAGATATAGCTTTGCAGTTAAAGGGATCAGAGGATATTTAGGAAATCGGAACATGTTATTCCATTTGATGATCAACCATGATCATCAGCACGATAGCACAATGGTTAGCACACTTGCTTCACAGCTCCAGGGTCCCAGGTTCGATTCCATGCACCTTCTGTGCGGATATTCTCCCTGTGTTGGCGTGGGTTTCCTCCGGGTGCTCTGATTTCGTCCCACAGTCCAATGATGTGCAGGATAGGTGGATTGGCGATGTTAAATTGCCTTTCGAGTCCAAAAAGGTTTACTGGGTTATGGGTTAAGCTTGGATAAGCTTACAGTAATTGGGCAGACTCAACTGGGTTTTGTGAAAGAGAAATCACATTTAACCTCAGGTTGGCAAGATTTACCAAGTGGTGTGTCACTGGGATCAGTGCTGGGACCGCAACTGTTTACAATATATATATATAAATGATTTGGATGAAGGGATGGATTATGTGGTAGTGAGATTTGCTGATGACACAAAGATAGGGAGCAAAATAAGTTGTGATGAGGACATAAGGAGGCTACAAAGTGACAAACAAGTTGAGTGGGAAAAGATCTGGAAATGGAATATAATGTGTGAAAATGTGAAAGTTTCTTGTTTTGCAGGAAGAATACATTGGCAGCATTATATTTGAATAGTGAGAGTTTGCAAAGCTCTGAGATGTTGAGGGATCTGGGTGCCTTAGTGCATTCATTGCAAATGGCAAGTATGCAGGAATAGCAAGTAATTAGTCATTTATTGCGAGACAATGCATATAGTAGGGAGGTTATGCTTAGTTGTAGAGCACGAGTGAGACCATATCAGGAGTAATGTGTACAGTATTGTTCACCTTATTTAAGAAAGCTTATAAATGCATTAGAAGCAGTTTGAAGATTTGCCAGACAAATGCTTGGGTAGGTTGTTTTATGAGAAAAGGTTGTGCAGACTAGATTTTCATCCGTTGGAGTTCAGAAGAGTAAGAGGCGAATTGACTGAAACATAGGATCCTGAGGGGTCTTGACAGGGTGAATGTAGATAGGATGGGAAATTTAAAAATATGAGGTTGCCAATTTAAAATGTAATTGTGGCGAAATGTTTTCTCTCAGAGCATTGGGAATCTTTGGAACTCTCACTGAAAAGGTAGTGGAATCAGAGTCTTCAAGTATTTTTAAGGCAGAGCTAGATTATTGGTTAGCAAAGGGATCTGTTTGCAATAGGAACATGACCAATTGGGTAAGTGGGCCAATGAATAACAGATGGAGTTTAATTTGGATAAACGTGAGGTGATGCATTTTGGAGATCAAATCATGACAGTTAACCGTAGGTAGTTGGGGAGACTTACAGAACAAAGATCTAGGAATAAGGTTCATAGCTCCTTGAAGGTGGAGTCGCAGGTGGACAGGGTGGTGAAGAATGCTAGGGTTTATTGGTCAGAATATTAAATACAGGAGTTGGATGTCTTGTTGAAGTTGTACAGACATTGTTAAGACCACACATGAAATATTGTGTTCAGCTCTGGTCACCATATTATAGGTAGGATATTGGTAAACTAGAAAGAGCACGGGAGAGATTTACAAAGATGCTACCAGGACTTGATGGTCTAAGTTATAAGGAGAGACTGGATAGGCTAGGACATTTTTCCCTGGAGCGTAGGAGTATTAGGGATGATATTATAGTGGTCTATAAAATAATGAGGACCATCGATAAGGTAGATAGTCAACATCCTTTCCCAAAGGTAGAGGAGTCTAGAACTAGAGGGCATAGGTTTAACGTGAGAGGAGACAGATACAAAAGAGACCAGAGAGGAAACGTCTTCACACGGAGGGTGGTAAGCATCTGGAACGGGCTGCCAGAGTCAGTGGTAGAGGCTGGTACAATTTGGTTCTTTAAAAAGCAGTTAGACAGTTACATCGGCAGAGTGGGTATAAAGGGATATGGGCCAAATGCAGACAAGTGGGACTAGCTTAGTGATAGAAACTGGGCGACATGGACCAGCTGGGCCGATGGGCCTGTTTCCATGCTGTAAACACCTATGTGACGTTATCGTGAGTAGGCAGGATGTAGATTTGAGGATACAATCAGATGAGCCATGATCTTATTAAGTGGTGGAGCAAGCTCAAGGGATCAAATGGACTGTCAGATGATGTACTGAGGGAATACTGCACTGATGGAGGGTTAGCACTGAGGGATTGCTGAACTGTCTCAGGAGCTGCACGGAAGAAATGCAGCACCGTCCGAGGGGCAGTATCGAGTAAGACTTGCACTGGTGGAGGATAATTACTGAGGGAGCAGTCAGAGGGGAAGAACTAATGGATAGCAGTACTGTTGGAGGTACAGTGCCGAGGAAGTGCTGCACTCAAATGGGTAGTATTGAGGGAGAAAACGAGTCAGGAGATGCAGTGGTAGAGCTCACTCGTCTCAATGTACATGTGAAAACTAATGCAGTGTCATCGGATGATGTTGCTAAGGGGCAGCATCCTGGAAAGATGGAATTTGAGAAGTAACAGCATATTAAGAGGAAAGGAAGTTTAGAGATTGGTTCATAGCTTGAAAGGAGATTTTGAGGATTCCGATTTTTCAGGCAGAATTGATGGAAGATTTAAAGGAGAGAAGGTCGACACCTGAAGAAAGTGCGATCTATTAGGAAACATGGGAATTAATCGGAGAAGTTTGTAATTAGCACTTTAGTGGGAATAGGGATTAAGGGAACCAGAAGTGGGTTCCATGGAAAAAGGAAGACAAAAAATAGGCCAGTTAGCTTACCATCTGTCATTGGGAAATGTTCACTTCCATTATAAATGTAGTAGCAGAACATTTAGAAGTACATAATGTAATCAAGCAGAGTCAGCGTGATTTCATGAAGGGGAAAATCATGCCTGAAACATTTATGAGAATTCTGAGGTGGTCATGAACCGGATAGATCAAGGGGAACTTGTTGACATAATATACTTGGTTTTCCAAACTGCATTTGATAAGATACGACACAGAAGGCTACTTAATAAATGTTGGGGGTAGAATATTAGCATGGATAGAAGTTTGGCTAACTCAGGGTTTTCCGCATTTTGAGCTATGGAACTCCGAATGAGCTCTCAAGTGCACCGGGGAATCCCAAGCATTCTCACAACGTTAATGTCCCTTTTTTGCCACAAAATAGGTGCAAACACAAGTCAAATGTAAATAAGTCTTTTCTAGCTTTATCAATGCATTTATTAGGAAATAGGAAGAGGCACAGACACAAATATATTTACCAGCAAGACAGCCCCCTCACGTAAACACCAGGCTGAGCAACGCTCACATGGCCCCTTAAGATTAACCCCTGAAGGTAGTACCCACTTTATGAGTGGGTAATCTAAAATGTTCTATTTAAGCACATGCAAATCTTACCATTGGGGCATTTTAAATAGGAGGAGTGATGCTGGAAAGATCAGGTCTAGTGGTGGGTCGTAACTTAAAAATAAGTTTGGTCTGGTGGACGACTCGAAAGGGGTGACTCAACAGAGGCCGCTGATCAGATTGTCTCAATCTGAGTGACAACGAGGTACATGAGTACCTTGCACTTGTTCTTGGGAGGTGGGGGGAGTGGTGGAGACATCGGTGAGGAGTTTGCTGTAGAGAAAATGTCTCAATCTGAGTGACAACGAGGTACATGAGTTCCTTGCACTTGTTCTTGGGAAGTGGGGGGCGGGAAGTGGTGGAGACATCGGTGAGGGGTTTGCTGTAGAGAAAATGTCTCAATCTGAGTGACATCGAGGTACATGGGTACCTTGCACTTGTTCTTGGGAGGTGGGGGGAGTGGTGGAGACATCGGTGAGGGGTTGGCTGTAGAGAAAATGTCTCAATCCGAGTGACAACGAGGTGCATGAGTTCCTTGCACTTGTTCTTGGGGGCGAGGGTGCAAGAGGCATTGGTGAGGGGTTTACTGTAGAGAAAATGAGCTGGGGATTTACCCTCATCAGTGTTCTTATTATCTGCAGTAATCAGAGCACTGACTGTCACACTGATCAAACACTGGTGTGGTCAGGCTTCAGCCAAGAAGCTGGGTCATTTATTATGAGGGGAATTGAATACAAAAATAGGGAAGTTACCTTCAGTTATAGAGGGCATTGGTGACACCACATCTGGAGTAGTGCACAGTATAGGTATCCATATTTAAGGAAATATGTAAGTCCTGAGAAAGTTTACTGGACTAACACCAGATTGGACAGGTTGTCTTTTGAGCAAAGGTTTGACTTGATCGCAACCTTTAAGACACTTGAGGGTATTGACAGGGTGCATGTTGCGAGGTTTCCTCTTGTCAAAGAATCTAGAACTAGGGGGTCATTGTTTAAAAATAAGGAGTCTCTCATTTTAAATGGAGATTAGGGGAAATCATTTCTCTCAGAGGGTCATGAGTTTCTGGAACACTCTTTGTCAAAAAGAAGTGAAACAGAATCGAAGACAGAGCTGGATAGATTCTTGATTATCAAGTGGTGAAAGGTATTCAGGAGAAGGCAGGAATGTGGGGTGAAGTTACAATCAGATCAGCCATGATCTTATTGGACGGTGGAGCAGGCTTGGGGGCCAAGTGACCTACTACTGCTCCTAACAAGTATATTTGTACACAAGAGATTTGCTGAAATTAAGCCTCAGGAAGACCAAAGTTATGGACCAGGGCTACATTTTCCATCAACATTGACAACCTCGCTCCAGAGAATGTCAAAGCATCACATACCTTGCATCAACAATTACCAGCAATCTGTCCCTTGCGTGGACCAACAGCAGACTAACTGAAAATACCTGGCCTGTATTCCCAGCATCTTCTTTTACAGGAGCGAAGCATAGACCAATTATGCTCGCCAAGAAAGACATCTGAACTGCTTCCACCTCTGCTGTCTCGAACAAGTCTTGGCAGTAAAGAATGCTAAATATGAAAATACACCGGCGTACAGGGATCCCCAGCATGTTTGCCATCTCAAATCAGTGGAGAGGCTGGGTCTTGTGTGCCAAATGGATGATGTACACATTCCCAAGGCAATGCTCTATGGTGAGCTTGCTATTGACGCGATACCAACAGGTCACCCAAGTCTGTGATACAGGGACATCGGTAAGCAAGACGATTACCCGCATCACAGTTTATGCACGGGAAGTCTTTGCTGCTGACCAGAGGGCCAGCAGACAAGCAGTCAGGATGGATGTGGAGAAAATAAAGGACAAAAGAAATGTCCTGTTGTCAGAAAAGGGAACCAGGCGGAACGGGGAAAAACTTGCCAACTAAAGACTATTCAGCTGTGTAAGGGACTGCAACTTAGCAGATAACCTCTACAGCCATAACAGGTGATAGTCGATCCAGTGACCGAGAAGTGACATTCACCCCGGGTAATCCAGAAGTGAAATTCACCCCATGGGGCACAGTCCACCGTTTCCCGAGAGAGACAGATGTCTACTACTTCCTCAAATAACAATGTTTATTTATCCTCTGACGTTTCTCTCATGGAAATTGCTTCTGATCCACACTCAGCTTTTTGTGGTTCTGGCCAAAACAGTCTGAAACATTGTTACGACAACCTGAATTGTGCCTGTTAAGCCAATTTTATAAAATAACAAATTCCCATCAGTATTCATAGAATAGAGTTTTTTTACAAAATTTAATTTTAATTCAATATTACAAAATAACAATTTCCATCAGTATTCATAGAATAAAACTCAAAATTCATAGTGCAATTTACAAAATTCATAATATAATGTACAAAACTCAAGAGGCAGGTAAAGTTTAACAAATTTAGAAATGTTTACAAGTATAAATCATTGTACAAAGCGATGTGGATCTGGCTAACACATCCATTCATCTTTTTTTCTCAGAATATTTGTTTGAGCTGATTCTGCATTTTCAAAATCTAATTTTGGAGGTCACAACCTCCCCAATAGTATACACTCCATCGGACACAAGAGACAATGACTGTTTGACATGGAGACTCATCCCAGTTGATTATATCCTGTCTCCATTCTGTCCAGACACAGACTAAATTTCGAACCGTCACTGGCTTGAAACCCTGATCAATGTTCTGCCCAACCCCAGGAATACGGAGTGTATTTGTCAGTGTCCCACTGCAGCCCACCCTGGTATCTTCCTGTATGAACAATTCCACAGTGCATTCCCCAGTGCCCCATTGGGGAACATTCAGCCCCGGATCTCCTGTATAAGCAGCGCTGTGGAGTCGGGAGGCGGAGTCTGGTGACGCTGTTGCTGGGCCTCTGATGTCACAATGGGAGGTGACACTCACTCAGCTCCAGCTGGAAACCGGGAAACGGCCAATAGGATTTCAACCTGGAGCCCGGCTGGTTAAAGGGGAGGGTCAGGAAATCAGAGATAAATGTTCACAGAAGGAGAGCAGCAATGTTTGTAAGTTAACTTGATGTCAACTCCACACTCAGTCCATGTCTTATATCCTGGAGTGACTTCAGTTGATTTTTTCCAGTTGAACTGAACCGATTGTCCCACAGTCTGTAAGAGATTTTAGATTAAACAAGGTTCAACAGATTGAACAAGAATAAAAATAAAGCGAGACTGGGATATTTTAATGACAATTAGACAAATATTTCAAAAGAAGTGACTGAATCCCATTAATATTTTAGCTATTAATTTAATCATTAATAAAAGACACTCACTCGATCCGCTCCAGACTGCTACAGTTTTTTATGAGTTGGAGTAGCATTGGGATGGATCGGTCTGTGAAGGAGTTTAACTCCAGGTTCAGCCCTGTCACCGATTTGTTTGAACTGAGGGCAGAGACGAGGTCACTGATACACGCATCTGAAAGACGGGTATCATCCAGCCTGGGGATGAGAAATGAGAAAAAATAGGAATTAAAATAAATCCCAAACTTGTGTTCACAACACTATAAATCTAATTAATAATGATGAGTAACATGATTACTGATACTAAAAGAGAGGCAGACACTTGTATTCATTGAGTGATTTTCAAGCCCTGTAGACACCCCAAAGCACATTACAGTTTTTGAAATACACTGTGTAGTCACTGTTGTACCATAGCAAACTCTACAACCAATTTGTACACAACCTTCCCATACACCGATCTGACAATGATCAGGTTTTCTGTTCTAATAGAACATAGAACATAGTGAGAAGGAGGCCATTCGGCCCATCGAGTCTGCAACAAACCATTTTAAGCCCTCACTTCCACCCTATCCTTGTAACCCAATAACCCTTCCTAACCTTTTTTGGACACTAAGGGCAATTTAGCATGGTAAATCCACTTAACCTGCACGTCTTTGGACTGTGGGAGGACACCAGAGCACCCGGAGGAAACCTTCGCAGACACGGGGAGAACGTGCAGACTCCGCACAGTGTCCCAACAGGGAATTGAACCTTGGACCCTGGCGCTGTGAAGCCACAGTGCCAGCCACGTGGTACCATGCTGCCCAATACTGTCGCCTTGATTTGTCCTGTCACTTTCAAAGTAAATACATTGTCATTCTTTGTTGTCCTTGCAACCCATACACATTATTTATCCCCATTAATATCGGCAGAGGTGAAATGTGTCTCAATTTCAAGCCATGCCAAATAAACCAGCACGTTAGTACAGTGCTTGGCACTGTGGCTTCAAAGCGCCAGGGTCCCAGGCTCGATTCCCGGCTTGGGTCACTGTCTGTGCGGAGTCTGCACGTTCTCCCTGTGCCTATGTTGGTTTCCTCCGCGTGCTCCGGTTTCCTCACACAAGTCCCGAAAGATGTGCTGTTAGGTAATTTGGACATTCTGAATTCTCCCTGTGCACTCAAACAGGCGCTGGAATGTGGTGAAAAGGGGCTTTTCACAGTAACTTCATTGCAATGTAAACCTACTTGTGACAATGAAGATTATTATTGTATTATCAACCATTCCATTCTCTGACAATGATTGAACCCAAAGTACATGTAGGGAATGCAAGCTTGAAAGTATATGGTCGATAGCTGGTTTAATAATCCACTGCCGGCACGTGGAGAGAGCTGGAGAGAGAGTGATGACAGAGGCCACCTTGGATGTCCCATGAACAAAGAAAAAGCCTACATTCAGGGTAACGTCCAAGAGGTACGGCTGACCCCACAGGAGGAAGGGGGGCAGAGACGCCCCATCAGGATAGTCACCTGGAATGCGAGGAGACTCAAAGGCCAGTGAAAAGATCCACCCATCTCAAAAGGCCTGAGAGCGGACATAGTCTTCCCACAAGAGACACATTTGAGATAGAAATACCGACTGAGGGCAAAGAAAATCTGGATGGGACAACGAATCAGACGTGCTTCGGCAGAAGGGCGATGGGGATGGACATACTATTAAGCAAAAAGTAGCGTTCACGGCAACAAACACAGTGACGGAGCCGTGGGAATGATTCCTAATGATTAGCGGGATCCAGGAAGGGGCCCCACTGGTTCAGGTAAGTATTTACGTCCCAAACTGGGATGACACTGAATTTTTTAAGAAAACAATGGCAAATATAACTGACCTAAACTCATCGTGGGGTTCGGATGGGGGGGGTGCCTGGCTTCAACTATGTGCAAGACCTAAAAACAGAGAGGTCCAACGCCAAGAAGGGAGCCATATCAGGATTGGCATGAGAACTAAACACCTTTATTGAGCAGACCCATGAAGATTCTGCTACCCAAGAGAGGAGTTTTTGTTCCCCCAAACCCATTCACGCATTGACTTCTTAGTGGGGAGAACGAGGCTTCCAAGGCTAGTGTGGATGGAATACCCTGTGACAGTAAACTCGGACCACACTTCACACTACATGGACGAGGTTGGAGACGGGTCGGGCCCAGCACTCCCATGGAGACTGGACACAGTCTCCTTGCCAACAAGAGGGATTTTGTAAAATAATACCTCTTGGGTGGCTGAATCATCATGGGTCTGCCCCTTTTCTGCTCAATAAAGGCATGGGGAGGACACCAGAAGTGATCGTCTGCCTGGATGCTGAGAAAGCCTTCGATCGAGTAAAATAAAGGTGCCTCAGAGAGATGCTTTAACAGTTTGGGTTTGGACCAGGCTTCACATCATGAATAAAAGTACTGTACAACACTCCCATGGCGAGCATTATGCAGGACAACCACCAGTTCGGAATATTTCTGGCTACACACAGGCACGAGGCAGGGATGCCTGTTTTCCCTACTGCTGTTGCCACTGGCAATTGATACACTGGCCATCACCCTTAGATCAGCGAAGGGATGGATGGGCATTCGGAATGGGGGTAGGGATCACAGAGTTTCAATCTATATGCATTAACTGCTGCTCTATGTCTCAAGCCGCCTGGCCAGCATGGGCAACATAACAGAATACCTGAGAGAGTTTGGAGCATACTCAGGTTACAAACTCAACCTAAGCAAGAGTGGTCTTTCCGCTAAACACCCAAGGGTGGGGGTGGGGGGGGGGGGGGGGGGGGGGGGGGTAACAGAGCTGGAGGCGCTACCGTTAAACTAGCTCAAACCAAATTCGGGTGCCTGGGAATACAGACAGCTCACGACTGGACGCAGGTCCATAAGTCGCAGCTGTCCAGCTGGTGGAGGATGTGAAGAGAGACCTCTGGAGATGGGACTCATTCACACTACCTCTGGCAGGAAGGGTGCAAATGACTAAAATGAAATACTGACAAGGCTCCTCTTCCTATTTAGATCACTCCCGATCATCATTCCAAAATTATTCTTCACCAGGACTGACAAACTAATCATGGCCGTCGGCTGGGTGTGAAAGAATACGGAAAACCATCCCACAAAGAGTGTGACAGATGGGAGGCCTGGCTCTACCGAACCTGCTGCTCTCTCCCATTGGGCGGCAAACGCAGTGAGAGGGTGGGGTGGTTGCCAGAGCCCAAGGCAGAATGGGTTCAGATGGAGGAGGCCTGCTGTACAGGCACATCCCTTGGGGCACTGACCAGTGCCTCGCTCACAGCACCCCAGCTACCTACTCAAGGAGCCAGGTGATAGTACCATATTGAGGACCTCGGACCAGTTCAGGTACCACTTCATTCTCAAAGGTATATCGGTTGCAGTCCCCATCTGCAGGATATAAATTTATACCATAAAAATATTCGCCACTTTCAAGATGTGGAGAGTATGGAGGGATATCGATGGTGAGAAACGTTATGTGAACGGTAGAGTAGCAGCTCTGGGGAAGCTAACAGAGAAGCTGCAACTTCTAAAAGGGAGTGAGCTCTGGCATTGACTTTTTAGTGGGGAGAACGATGCTTCCAAGGCTATTGTGGACGGAATACCCTGTGACAATAAACTCGGACCACACTTCACACTACATGGACGAGGTTGGAGACGGGTCAGACCCAGCACTCCCATGGAGACTGGACACAGTCCAGGGCTGGACACAGGGGCTGGTTTAGCTCACTGAGCGAAATCGCTGGCTTTTAAAGCAGACCAAGCAGGCCAGCAGCACGGTTCGATTCCCGTACCAGCCTCCCCGGACAGGCGCCGGAATGTGGCGGCTAGGGGCTTTTCACAGTAACTTCATTGAAGCCTACTCGTGACAATAAGCGATTTTCATTTCATTTCATTTGCAAGTGCGAGGCCGCCTCCGCAAGGAGACAATGACATCCCCCCAGACAACTGGATACACCTTATTGGACAGACATCTTGCACCAGACTTGCTGGGGGGTAAATATGGCGACATGTACCAACGGCTGTTGAAGAGGTAAGGGCCCACTGGATGAGATGTGACAAAAATGGGAGGAGCTGGACATGGAGATAGGGGGAGGACCCTGGATCTAAGCGCTGCACAGGATCAACTCCAACTTCTCATGCGCCGGGCTGAGCCTAACGCAGCTAAAAGTGTTGCACAGAGCACACCTAACCAGGACGCACATGAGCAGCTTCTTTCTGGAAGAGGAGGATAGGTGCTAGCAGTGTCAAGAGGGTCCGGCTTCAGGTTCTTGTCCTCTCCCAGACTCAATGGGTTTTGGACCACCTTCCTCAAGACTATGTCCTGGGTGGTTGGGATAATAATAAACCCATGCCCAATACTGCCATTGTTTGGAGTGTCAGAATGCCCAAAGCTCTTCACAGGGAGAGGGGCCGACACCCTGGCCTTCGCCTCAGTGATTGCTCGATGCAGACTCTACTCGGATGGAAGGCAGCTGCACCACCAGACCCTCAAGAGTGACTCCCCGACCGAGCAGAGTTCCTAAAATTGGAAAAGATAACATTTGTCATTCGGGGCGGGATCATAGAACATAGAACAGTACAGAACAGGCCCTTCGGCCCTCGATGTTGTGCCGAGCAATGATCACCCTACTCAAACCCACGTATCCACCCTATACCCATAACCTGTAACCCAACAACCCCCCCCCCTAACCTTACTTTTTTAAGGACACTAAGGGCAATTTAGCATGGCCAATCCACCTAACCCGCACATCTTTGGACTGTGGGAGGAAACCGGAGCGCCCGGAGGAAACCCACGCTCACACAGGGAGGACGTGCAGACTCCGCACAGACAGTGACCCAGCCGGGAACCGAACCTGGGACCCTGGAGCTGTGAAGCATTTATGCTAACCACCATGCTACCGTGCTGCCCGCTAAATGAAGGATTCCACCATATATGGGGGGGGAAAAAAATCACCAGACTCTTTGAAGACCTGTTTGTGACAAGCAGAGAGGGGAGGGGCGCAGAAAAGGGAGGAGTTGGGCAGCAGCAAGGCACAATAAGGAAAGGGGGAAACGGATTCCACGTGCTGTGGGGCGCAGGTGACCACGCACGGAAGAGACGAATACCATGAGAATTGTATGTACACCCCAAAACACAAAGAAATGGAAGGGGCCTCAGAGAACACGGCCATCTACCTGCATTTGCACCAAAACAATACAAAAGAAATAGACAATAAGTCACTCTTTGGTGCATCTGTAATGATATTTGTGTTTTAGCCGGCTAACATATTTCACACGTTTTTCTCTTTTCTGTTGTTTATATACACTAATGTAAATAATGAAACACCAATAAAAACACTTTTTAAAAAAACAATCCACTGCTGGACCTCTTAAATCACCTTCAGGTCCTGCTCTCATCTGGTAAAACCATTCACAATTCCAGGATCACCCTGAAATGCAAAGATAAAGCCTGACTGTCTTCAGCCACTCACCTATTTGTTCCACCCTCACCTCCAACAAGTGTAAGGAGCCATGGACGTCTCTGTCATCAAGACGGAGAACAGCCAGTCAGCTGACTGTGCCGCGTCCCTCACTTCCGTTAGTCCACCTGGAGAAATTTCCTTTAAGGCTCCTCCCTGTTCTAACGCTCAACATCTATATTTCTCTCCTACCTTATCTGATGCCAGTTCTGAGCTAATCTAGACAATGTGACTTGCCTCCTGTTCCAGCAATCTATGCCCACTAAACTGCTGATTACTCATGGTAAGGCTGTGGCAGAGTGATATTGTCACTGGACTGATGATCCAGAGACCCAGGGTTATCCTCGGAGGACCTGGGCTCGAATCCCGCCACAGCCGATGATGGATGGTGTATCTAATAAATAACTGGAATTAAAAGTCTAATGATGACCATACAGCCATTGTCGATTGTCAGAAAAAAGCCCTGCTGGCTAACTGAGAAGGAAATCTGCAGTCCTCATCTGGTCTGACCTAGATTCACAGCAATGTGGTTGACTCTTAAATACCATCTGAATGGCCCAGCCAGTTGTATCAAACCCCTACAAAGGCAATAAAAAGAAAAGAAACCGAACGTATTACCCAGCATCGAACTAGACATCCTTACTAACATTTGGGGACTTGTGCCAAAAATTAGAGCGCTGTCTCACAGACAAGTTAAGCAGCAGCCTGACATAGTCCGTCTGACAGACGGAATCATGTCCAAGTTCCAGACACCAAGCCTGAGCATGACCTGTTTCACCCGCAGGTCAGACCCAGCAGAGGTGGTGGTATACAATTGAGAGGGAGCTTCCCTGGGAGTCCTCACCATCAACTCTGGACCCCATGAGGTCTCATGGCTTCAGGTCAACATGGACAACGAAACCTCTTGCTGATTACTATGCACAGCCCACATTCAGCTGATGTTGACCACCACTTGGAGGAAGCACTGAGGGTGGCCCTGAGGACTTCAATGTTTATCACCAAGAGTGGCTCGGTGGTACCACTACCCTGACTGAGCAGGCAGAGTCCTAAAGAACATAACTGCTAGACTGGGTCTGCGACAGTGGTGAAGGAACCAAAAAGAGGGACCAATATGTCTGCAGTAGATGCATCTGTCGATTCCCAACGAGAATGCCATCCTTTGCGTTGTGTTCCACTACCAAAGAACAAAGAAAAGCACAGCACAGGAACAGGCCCTTCGGCCTCCAAGCTTGTGCTGACCATGCTACCCGTCTGAACTAAAATCATCTAGGGGCTGGTTTAGCTCACTGAGCTAAATCGCTGGCTTTTAAAGCAGACCAAGCAGGCCAGCAGCATGGTTCGATTCCCGTACCAGCCTCCCCGGACAGGTGCCGGAATGTGGCGACTAGGGGCTTTTCACAGTAACTTCATTGAAGTCTACTCGTGACAATAAGCGATTTTCATTTCATTTCCTTCATTTCATTTTTCATTTCTGCACTTCCGGGGTCCGTATCCCTCTATTCCCATCCTATTCATGTATTTGTCAAGATGCCCCTTAAACGTCACTATCGTCCCTGCTTCCACCACCTCCTCCGGTAGCGAGTTCCGGGCACCCACTATCCTCTGTGTAAAAAAACTTGCTTCGTACATCTCCTCGAAACATTGCCCCTCCCACCTTAAACCTATGCCCCCCTAGTAATTGACCCCTCTACCCTGGGAAAAAGCCTGACTATCCACTCTGTCTATGCCCCTCATAATTTTGTCGACCTCTATCAGGTCCCCTCTGAACCTCCGTCGTTCCAGTGAGAACAAACCGAGTTTATTGAACATCTCCTCATAGCTAATGCCCTCCATACCAGGCAACATCCTGGTAAATCTCTTCTGCACCCTCTCTAAAGCCTCAACATCCTTCTGGCTGTGTGGCGACCAAAATTGAACACTATACTCCAAGTGTGGCCTAACTAAGGTTCTATACAGCTGCAAAATGACTTGCCAATTTTTATACTCAATGCCCCGGCCAATGAAGGCAAGCATGCCGTATGCCTTCTTGACTACCTTCTCCACCTGTGTTGCCACTTTCAGTGACCTGTGGACCTGTACATCTAGATCTCTTTGACTGTCAATACTCTTGAGGGTTCTACCATACACTCTATATTCCCTACCTGCATTAGACCTTCCAAAATGCATTACCTCACATTTGTCCGGATTAAACTCCATCTGCCGTCTCTCCGCCCAAGTCTTGAAACTATCTAAATCCCGCTGTATCCTCCGACAGTCCTCATAGAAATCCGCAATTCCACCAACCTTTGTGTCATCTGCAAACTTACTAATCAAAACAGTTACATTTTCCTCCAATCATTTAGATATACCTCAAACAGCAAAGGTCCCAGCACTGATCCCTGTGGAACAGCACTAGTCACAGTCCTCCAATCAGAAAAGCACCCTTCCATTGCTACTCTCTGCCTTCTATGACCGAGCCAGTTCTGTATCCATCTTGCCAGCTCACCCCTGATCCCGTGTGACGTCACCTTTTGTACCAGTCTGCCATGAGGGACCTTGTCAAAGGCCTTACTGAAGTCCATATAGACAACATCCACTGCCCTACGTGCATCAATCATCTTTGTGACCTCCTCAAAAAACTCTTATCAAGTTAGTGAGAAACGCCCTCGCCTTCACAAAACCGTGCTGCCTCTCACCAATACGTCCATTTGCTTCCAAATGGAAGTAGATCCTGTCTCGAAGAATTCTCTCCAATAATTTCCCTACCACTTACATAAGGCTCACCGGCCTGTAGTTCCCTGGATTATCCTTGCTACCCTTCTCAAACAAAGGAACAACATTGGCTATTCTCCAGTCCTCCGGGACATCACCTGAAGACAGTGAGGATCCAAAGATTTCTCAAATCCTCAGCAATTTCCTCTCTAGCCTCTTTCAGTATTCTGGGGTAGATCCCATCAGGCCCTGGGGACTTATCTACCTTAATATTTTTCAATACGCCCAACACCTCGTCTTTTTGGATCTCAATGTGAGATCTACACACCCTTCTCCAGAATCAACATCCACCAATTCCCTCTCTTTGGTGAATACCTCGCCCATTTCCTCTGGCTCCACACATAGATTCCCTCGTCTGTCCTTCAGTGGGGCAACCCTTTCCCGTGCTACCCTCTTGCTTTTTCTGTACGTGTAAAAAGCCGTGGGATTTTCATTAACCCTATTTGCCAATGACTGTTCGTGACCCCTTTTAGCCCTCCTGACTCCTTGCTTAAGTTCCTTCCTACTTTCCTTATATTCCACACAGGTTTCATCTGTTTCCAGCCTTCGAGCCCTGACAAATGCCTCCTTTTTTATTGACGAGGCCGACAATATCTCTCTTTATCCAAAGTTCCTGAAATTTGCCGTATTTATCCTTCTTCCACACAGGAACATGCCGGTACTGAATTCTTTTCAACTGACATTTGAAAGCCTCCCACATGTCAGATGTTGATTTACCTTCAAACATCTGCCCCCAATCTAGGTTCTTCAGTTCCTGCCTAATATTGTTATAATTAATGCGCTAAATGGGATAGGTTCAGGACAGACCTAGCTAGTCAACATTCGGCATCTATGAGGCGCTGTGGGGCATCAGAAGAAGCAAAATTGTACTCAGTCACAATCTCTAAGCTCATGATCTGGCATATCCCCCACTCTATTATTACCATCAAGCCATGGGATCAACCCTGGTTCAATGAAAAATGAGGTGTCAACCTGGTGAAGCTCAACACAGGACTACTTGCTTGCCAATGAACATAAGCATCTGAGATGAGGAGTTTGTCTTATGGAGAGAGATTGAGCAGTTTAGGCCTATTCAGAAGAATAAAGGGAGATCGGAGGTATATATAAAATTATACAAGTAATGGATGAAGTAGACATGGAGGACTAGATAGGGTGGATGCAGGGAGGATATTCCCGATGGTGGGTGTGTCCAGAACCAGGGGCCATAGTCTGATTCGGGGTAGACCATTTAGGGCAGAGATGAGGAGACATTTCTTCACCCAAAGAGTGATGGGCGTGTGGAATTCATTACCACAGTAAGTAGTTGAGGCAAAGACATTGAAGACACTCAAGATATGGCACTTGAGGCGAGCAGGATCAACGGTTATGGGGAAAAAGCAGGATTAGGCTTTTGAGTTGGACGATCAGCCATGATCATGACAAATAGAGGAGCAGGCTCGAAGGGCCTTCTATGTTTCTTGTGGGGCATTCTAGAGTGAGATACATCCATCTCAGGATAAGGGGTAGCAAATTTAAAACAGATTTGAGGAGAAAATACTTCTCCCAAAGGGCTGTGAATCTGTGGAATTCGCTACCCCAGAATGCTGTGGATGCTGGGACACTGAGTAATGTTAACGAGGAGTTACGACAGATTTTTAAATTAGTAATGGGTTCAAGGGTTACACAGAACAGGTAGGACGGTGGAATTGATGAAATCAGCCATGATTGTATTGAACGGTGGAGCAGGTTCGAGGGGCTAATTTGTCTACTCATGCTCCTAATTCTTCTAAGAGCTATTCTGTCCAATTCCACCTTCCAGCTCTTGGTCTGTCGTCCCGGAAGTAACAGCACCTCAAGCATAAATTTGGTGCTCTTGATTAATAAGGGGATTTATTGATTAATAAGATCAGGGGTTATGGGGAGAAGGCAGGAGAGGTGGAATGAGGAGCATATCAGCCATGACTGAATTATGGAGCAGTCTTGATGGACCCAATGGCCTATTTTGCCCCTATATCTTATGGTATTATCTAAGATCCTGAGCTGACTTGATAGAGTGGATACTTGATGGGATGACATTTTAAGAGTTTTTCTCCTGAAAAGGTGGTAGAAGCAGAGACTTTGACTATTTTTAAGGCAATGGTTAATAGATTCTTGGTAAACAAAGGAGTGATAGGTTATAGGGGTGTAGGCAGGATGCAGATTTGAGGTTACTATCCGTTCAGCCATGTTGTTATTAAAATGGCAGAGCAGGCTCAAAGGGCCTGAATGGCCTACTCCTTGCTCTTATACCTGGAGACGTTTCTACTTGTGGGGAGACTAAAACTAGGGAGCATTCCTTAAAAAGAAGAGGTTTCCCTTTTAAGAGAGACAAGAAGAATTTCTTCCTCCCCGAGGTCATTGGTGTGTGGAATTGTATTCCCGCAGACAGTAGAAGGTGGGCTGTTTAATTTATTCGAAGCAGAATTAGACAGATCGTTGTTAGGCAAGGGAGTCAATGGTTCTGAAGGGCAGACAGGAATGTGGAGCTTAGACCACCAGCAGATCAGCTGTGATCCTCTGAATAGCGGAGCAGGCTCAAAGGGCCAAATGGCCTACTCCTGTTCCAATGTTCTGATGTAAAGTGTCATCAAAAACACAACAGTTGTGATCATGCAGCACTCTCTCAATACTGCACTGGAGTATCAGCCTCGGCATTTCTGCTTAAGTACACGGAGTTACACTTCAACCCACAATGTTCTGACTCAGCAGTGAGATCCATGGCTCGCACTTAGATTTTGACCGATGGTATACAGTGTCAGGCAGTTAATGAAAGCAGATTTACACAGAGCAGGAAGCTCACCGCAGTTTCTGTATTTTCCAGTCCTGGTTCTTCAGAGCTTCCGACAGATGTTTCACTCCTGAATCACGCAATTTATTTTGACCCAGGTCTAACTCTGTCAATGACCGGTTTGTACTGAGAGCAGAGGCGAGATACTGGATACTAGAAGCTGAGAAACCATTATCACACAGCCTGTGGACGAGAGTAATAAAGATGAATTTAAAATGGGGAGACATATTAAAATGATGTACTTAGCAATAAAAAGATGACTGCTGTGCAGTGTGCATTTGTGGGTGACTTTGGAAACCCCCACAGGAATGGTGTCAGAGAAGGGTGGGTCCCCACATTCCTGTTACTTGTTGGGGTGCCAGTTCACCATTACCAAGTAATTTTGAATGCAGCCAAGTTAGAGGTGACAGCTACGTGCCTACAAGTAGCAGGTAGCCAATGAAACATCTAAAAGTGCACATTAAGGCTCCTCTCCTGTTGCTGACGGGAAAATTTCAGTCAGCAGAAGGACCCTCTGCAGACGTCATGATATGGCCAATGAATGGAGGCAGCTTCCCAGTAGAATACTTGGGGTGTAGGCCAGCACTCCATTCACCAGTTTCTCCCCACCACCCTCTCCATCTGACCTCCCCACCACGATTGATACTTTTTCAGCCGCAAGCTTCCCTGTTAAGAAAACGTCCCTCCAGAAAGAGATACTGGTAGCTACGGTCTGTCTCTCTTTTTAAACTTTCGGAAAGTTTTCAGAGGGTAGCTTTGTCTCTCCCAAGTGCATCGCAAGTTCACACCTCTGATAATGCGGTTAATGATGTGTCAGCGCTGGAAAGCAATCAATTGGCGCTCAATTGCCTGACCGTCACCATTAATTGATTGGGGCTCCAAGACTTAGTTGGTAGCCTCTTCTAAAACAGTTTCAAATGTCTCGCAGCCAGCAGTTCCATTTTTCCAACATGGAATTCAGCTCGGTGTTGGAATAAGAATCCTGGAAGGAAAATCAACCTCAAAAGTGTGTATTAATAAAACAAATATTAAACACCATTTATACTGTGATGAAATCCATTCATGCCGTGTGGCTGCATGCTAAGTTAGCAGAGTGTGGGAATTGTAATATTTAGGTTCAGGATGTTGCATGACCTGTTAAATTTGTTCTTGCCAGTAATGAGGGCTTGTATTGTGATATGTCACCGAATCAGTCCGAATGTCAGTGAACAGCACTTTGTGGGGGTCAATTTGGGTTAGCCAATCTGTCAGCCAAGAAATGTCCTTATGTAAGGGACAAAGACAAGAAATCCCAGTTCAGCATGAAAAGAGTTACAGTTATTAGACTTTAAGGTGGCCGGAGAGAAGCCTGGAAGCTGCACGAAGGCAACCGAGTTAATGTGCGAGTGTACTTGGACATCTAGGCAACACAATCTCAGAAAGTGAGCTTGAAACCCGGTGCGGTGAGTCATTGCTGAAGCTGTCTGAATTGGAGTGACTTTAAGAGAGAATTCAAAGGTGAGATCTTTGATGGCGATGATGGAAAACATTGAGAGATGGATGGCGTTTCAGTGAGATTGATTGGCTCACAGTATGTCTAACATCTGGATGGCTTGTTGAGTAATCCCTGGGATCCGTTTTTGGCTACACCTGTGATTTATTGTGTAGTGTGGTGCATTTGAACATTTTCCTGTTAATTCTAATGTACCTCATATTTACCCAGAGCTTAAGATAGATATTGAGAATTGTTTCATCTTCTGAACTTGTATAGTAAGTTTATATTTGTTTGTTCCAAACCCATGGAATCTTGTGACTTCATTCCTTCAGCAGGAGTCGTTAATCTCAAATTCTAGACGGAACTTTCCAGCTTCCCCTCTGCGGCACGTTTGCCGGTGGCAACGGTGTTCGCCATTGGCGACTGGTGGGATCTTCCAGATCCGCCGCAGTCTACGATGTTTTGCGTGGCTTGCCTGTCCCGCTGTCAGGGATCCCGCCACAGAGGATCACCTTTGGAGGAACAGAAGATCCCACTGGCAGGAAGAGCCGGAACACCCGCCCTTTACTTACTTTAATCAAAACCTTATCGGTCCCTCACCAGAACTTTCCTATAATCTAGGATCCAGCCAGAGGACCGTAACAATATTAATAAAATACCACACTTATTAACGCTCCTTCCTCAGGTGAATCTTGTGCTCACCCCTGTCCAATGCCGGCATCTACACGTCATACTTATTAATAGCACTCTTATCGATGTTAATGATAATGTTCAGAGTCACACATTCCATTATTATAAATACAATCTCACACATTCTGCCACTTACTGCAGTCTCTGTATTTTACAGTCTGGTTTCCTCAGGGCTGTAGATAATAGTTTCATTCCTGAATCTCCCAGTTTATTATAACTCAGATTTAGAACCGTCAGGACTGAGTTTGCATGGAGAGTGGAAGCTAGATCCTCAGCACAAGAGGCTGTGAGACTCACTGCACTCAGCCTGGAGATCAGAAACAAAGAGATAATTTAAATAAGGAGAAATCCCAGTGCTTACTAATAACACGATTACTGATACTCATCAGTATTAACATTGATAAGCACTAATAAAAACGTAGAGTGTTTATTCACATGATTGCGATACTAATGAAAATGTCGTGTTTATTCATATTGCTGGAAAAAGAGGCATGCAGTCAAAGCTTTTTGTCTTGCACATATCAGGACAGAGGTAAGATGCAAAGCTGGATTCTACATTGAGAGTCCACCAGGCTACCACTGCTTGCGAAAACGGAGAATCTGACGCACCGTTCTCTGCTGGCAGGATTCTCTACTCCCGCCGTTTGTCAATGGGATTTCTCAGGGAAACCCTTCGGCAGGGGTGGGCTGCTTGTGGGACTGACGAATCTCACCACCAGCGAAAGGATGTAGAATACCGCCCCAAGCTTCAACGGGAACAACAATTTATACTGCATGAGAAACAGGACATTGATTGGATGCCAAGTCGACTCCGATCAGTCAAGGTGTTGCCAAAGAAAATGCACAAAAGAACAGTCACCCCAAGCTTCTGTTCAACTGAAAAGGCAAAATTGCCTGGATAAATAATTTTTTCTGACAGAGGACTGGACTGGGCTCTGCCTATGAAGATATATTGCTTCCAGCAAGAGTTAAGCCACATTGCGAACTGGATTGATAATCTTCAATTGGTTTGTCAGTGCAAGTCTTGCCACACTTGGGATTTAAGACAACAAATTTAAGATGATCAGTCAGGCTCACTTATGCTTGTTAGAAACTGCATCCATTCATAAGCAGAGCCCAGGGGCTGCATTCTCCCCTACCCGGCGTGACGGAGGGTCCCGGAGTAGGGGAGTGTCGCCAAGCACTCAGGGGTCGCGCCTCCCCAAAGGTGGGGAATTCTCCCCACCTTTGGGGGCCAGCCCCGCGCCGGAGCGGTTGCGACCAGAAGACCGGCGCAAAAAAACCGGCGCCCCCGGCAGCGGGGCTGGCCGAAAGGCTTTCGCCGGTCCGCGCATGCGCCGGCAGTGACGTCAGCGGCAACTGGCCGCAGATGTCACTGCCGGCGCATGCGCGATATGGGGTTCTCTTCCGCCTTTGCCATGGTGGAGGCCGTGGCGGACGCGGAAGAACATAGTGCAGCCAGGGCACTGGCCCGCAGTCTGAGCGGTGGGTCCTGATCGCGGGCCAGGCAACCGTGGGGGCACCCCCCGGGGTTCGATCACCCCCCCGCCCCCCCAGGACCCTGGGGGTCTGCTCGCGCCGCTGAGCCCGCCGTTCCAGAGGTGGTTTAAACCTCGGCGGCGGGAGAAGCCTCCCAGCGGCGGGACTTCGGCCCATCCGGGCCGGAGAATCACCGCAGGGGCCTCTCCGATCGGAGTGGCGAGATTCCTGCCCCCGCCACTTCCCGGGTGGCGGAGAATCTCTGCCACGGCGGGGGCGGGATTTTAGGCGCCCCCAGGCGATTCTCCGACCCTGCTGGGGGTCAGAGAATTTCGCCCCAGACCTCTGGAGATGAGTGGAATTTGCCGAAGCATTTAACCTTTCCAATTAAACAACTGCTTGGAGTCATTGTCCCTCGGTACATTCTCCATTGAACATCTCAACAAGAGATGCCTTTTTAAAATTTAAACAAATAACTGTTCCTGGTGCATTCTCCATGTCAATGTCTGCCAGAATCTGCTGTTCAACCTTTCAGCACCTTGTTTCTGACGCAGTAGAAATTATTGTTCCCTTGGAAATTTTGCATTCTTGTTCCTTTTCTGACGAGTGCAAGGCAAAAAGTGACATAACCATGTCTGCTTTAGGAATACTCAAGTGCTACAATACCAAGCTACTATTCATAGATGCTCTATTGAAATGGTTATTTCATAGAATTTACAGTGCAGGAGGAAGCAATTCGTCCCATCGAGTTTGCACCGGCCCTTGGAAAGAGCACCCTACCCAAGCCCACACTCCGACCCTCCCCATAACCCACCCAATCTTTTTGAACACGAAGGGCAATTTAGCATGGCCAATCCACCTAACCTGCACATCTTTGGACTGTGGGAGGAAACCGGGGCACCCGGAGGAAATCCATGCAGACACGGGGAGAACATGCAGACTCTGCACAGACAGTGACCCTGGCCGGGAATCGAACCTGGGACCTTGGAGCTGTAAAGCAACTGTGCTAACCACTATGCTACCGTGCTGCCCATACTGGGTTTGTTTATTGATAGATGTCTGCTAATCATGTAGTATTTATAAATAATATTATTAATGATTTAATGACACCATAATGACAGACATCCCGTTATTATAAACACAATCTGGTACTTACTCCAGTTTTTGTATTTTGCAGTCTGGCTTCCTCAGAGCCTCACACAGTAGTTTCACTCCTGAATCTCCCAGTTTGTTGCTACTCAGGTTCAGCTCAATCAGTGACTGGTTTGTCTCGAGAATGCAGACGAGAGCTTCTGCACAAGAACCTGTGAGACAGACATCAGCCAGCCTGGAAATCAGAGACAATATGAATCGGGAGGAATACCAGTTCTTATTAACAATGCTCTGATTGATTGTAACAGTGTCAGGCATCCTGTTATTATAAACACAATCTCACACAGATTGATACTTACCCCAGTTTCTGAATTTTGCAATCTGGATTCCTCAGACCCACAGACAGTAGGCTCACTGCAGAATCTCCCAGTTTATTATTACTCAGGTTCAGATCCTTCAGTGACTGGTTTGTAGAGAGAGCGAAGGCGAGATGCTGAGCAGAAGTAGCTGTCAACCTGTTTTCCTCCAGCCTGAGGAGGGAGAGAGATGGATGGATCAGGATGGGTTGGTGGAGAAGAAGCAACATCAATCAGACTAACAGAAGAGGAAAAAAGTCACTAGTTGGAGTGGTCTACAGGCTCCCTACAGTAACCACAATGCAAGGCAAAGTATTCGAGAAGAAATACTGGATGCTTGTGATAAAGGAACGGCAAAAATCATGGATGACACGCCACACGTAAACTGGAAAAATCAGACTGGCAGTAATATCCTGGATGAGGAGTTATTAGAACTCTTTTGAGAGTTTCTCAGTGCAGCATGTACTGGAAGCAACCAGACAGCAGGCTGTTTTAGATTTAACACTGTGCAATGTGACAGGATTAATTAATGACCTCAAAGTAAAGGCAGGCAGCAACAACCACAATATGAGTGAATTTTACATCCAATTTGAAAGGCCAGTGGGTCAAAGACTAGGATTTTAAAGTAAAGTCAGTGCAACTATATGGGCAAGAAAGTTCAGCTAGGTGAAGTGAACTAGGATACTAGGCTAGGGAATGGATCAATAGAGAAACAGTGAAGACATTTAAGGGGATATTTTTATCTCCTTTAAAAGGAGTAAGTACCCACAGTGAACTAAAGAAGTTATGGAATGCACCAGTCTTAAGGGGAAAAAATATACAACTGCGTAATGATGAGTGGCAGGACAGGTGATTGGTCAGAATCTAAAGGGCGGCAGAGAATGACTAAAAGGTTAACTAGGGGACATAAATTAGCAAGAGGAAGTGAGTTAGAAATGTAAAAACAGAATGTGAGAGTTTACAGGTACAGGTGAAGAGTCAGTAAAAAGCGAGTGTTGGTTTTCTGGAGTGTGTGAATGGGGAGCTAATAGTAGATGATAAGTCAATGGTGCATGAAGTAAACAGATATTTTGCTTCTGTCTTCATCATACAGGATGCAAGAAACATTCCAGTAATGGCCGTAAATCAGGAGGTGGAAGAGAGAGAGGAACTTGGTTAAGTTATAAATACTGGGGAAGCAGTGGCCAATGGTAGTCGGACCATGGCTTACAAGTGGAATTCGAGATAGTATTAGATCCAAGGAAGCAGCATATAAAGTGGCCAGAAAAAAAACAGACCTCAGGATTGGGAGTAGTTTGGAACGCAGCAAAGGAGGACCAACGGATTGATTAAGAAGGAGAAAATAGTGAGAGAGTAAACCTGCAGAGAACATAAAAACTGACTAAGAGTTTATATAGGTATGTGATGAAAAAAAGATTGCTGAAGACAAATGGGAATATATAATGGGGAACTAAGAAACGGCTGACCAAATAATGCATACTTTGGTTCTGTCTTCAAAAAGAACACAAATAATATACCAGAAAAGTTGTGCAAAACAGGGTTTAGAGAGAGGAAAGAATGGAAGGAGATCAGTAATAGCAGAAATTAATGGGATTGAACGTCAATAAATCCCCAGGGCCCAATAATCTACATCCCATACTACTTAAGGAAGTGCCCCTAGAAATAGTGGATGCATTGGTGGTCATCTTCCAAGATTCTATAGATTCTGGAACAGTTACTACAGATTGGAGAGTAGCTAATGTAACCCCACTATTTAAAAAGGGACGTAGAGAGAAAACAGGGAATTATAGACCAGTAAGCCTGATGTCTGTAGAGGGAAAATTCTAGAATCAATTATCAAAGATTTTATAGCAGAGCCCTTGGAAAACATTGGCAGGACCAGAGTCAGCATAGATTTATGAAAGGGAAGTCATGGCTGACAAATCAACTGAAATTCTTTGAGGATGTAACAAGTAGAGTTGATGATGTAACGAGTAGAGTTGATGAATGGGAGCCAGTGAATGTGGTTTATTTAGACTTTCAGAAGGCTTTCAATAAAGTTCTACCTTAGAGGGTAGCATGTATTAATTAAAGTGCATGGTATTAGGGGTATTGAGATGAATAGAAAACTAACTGGCAGACAGGAAACAAAGTGTCGGAATTAATGGTCTTATTCCAAATGGCAGGAAGTGACTATTGAGGTACCACCAAGGGGTGGTGGTTTCTCTGGCTGTTCGCTGGCAACGGAATGCTCTGGTCTTGCCGGGAACACACTCCCGCCGACAGGTTTCCCTGGGGAGGCTTGAATGAGCAATCCCATTGATAAGCAGCGGGAATAGAGAATTCTGCCGCCAGCGAACATTGTGCTAAATTCTCCTTCCTCATTAACAGCAGGGTACTCGCAATGGAGAATCCTGGCCATGATTTCCCTTTCAAAAAAAATTATATTAATGATTTAGATGAGGGGACTAAATGTAATATTTCCAGGTTTGCAGATGATGCAAAGCTGGATGGGAGGGTGAGCTGTGATGAGAATGCAAATATGCTTCAGTGTGATTTGGAGAAGTTGACTGAGTGCACGAATGAATGGCAGATGCAGCATAATTTGGATAAATATGAGCTTATCCACTTTGGTAGCAAAAGCAGCGATCCAAATTATCTGAATGGCCAGGAGAGGGTGCAAGGAAACCTGGGTGTCCTTCATACACCAGTCGCTGAAGGTAAGCATTCAGGTGCAGCACACAATAAAGAAGACAAACAATATGTTGGCCTTCACAGGGAGAGGATTTGAGTACTGGGTTGGCAATGTCTTGCTGCAATTATGCAGGGCTTTGGTGAGGCCACACCTGAAATATTGTGTGCAGTTCTGGTTTCCTTATCCGTGGAAGGATATTCTTGCTATAGACTCAGTGCAGTGAACGTTTACCAGACTAATTCCTGGGATTACATGAATGACGCATTGAGTCGGTTACGATTATATTCGCAGGATCTCAGAAAAATAAGGGGGAGGTCATAAAAGCCTATAAAATTCTAGTGGGACTAGACAGGGTAGATGCAAGAAGAATGTTCCTGATGGTGGGGGTGTCAGGTCTGAGGATGCAGGGTGGACCATATAGGACTGAGACGAGGAGAATTTTCTTCACCCAGAGACTGGTCGGCCGGTGGAATTCACGACTACAGAAAGCAGTTGAGGCTCAAAAGGCCAAATGGCCTCCATCTGCTCCTATTTTCTATATTCCTCGTACTGAGTAAACTGATGGAGCTCGGGCTCACAAGTCTCCAACTTCATTCTAGGGCCTTACAAGTGGCTAACAAGTGGGGCAGGTGCGCAGGTTTTGTTAAATTCTGGAAAGGTTCCATCAGATTGGAAAATAGTAAATGTAGCCCCTCTGTTCCAGAAGGGAGGCAGAAAACAGGAAATTACAGGCCAGTTAGGTGGACACCCGTCATGGGGAAGGTGTTAGAATTGATCATTAAAGATGCTATGGCTGAGCACTTAGCTCACGGTAACTGGGAACAGTCAGCATGTAAATATATTCCTGCTGCGCAAGGGAATCAAGGTTGTCAGAGGCAGATGGGCAATCTGGAACACAAAAAGATCAGACATGATCTTACTGATAATTCAAGGGGCCGAATGGCCGATTTCTGCTCCTATTTTGCATGTCTGTATGTACCCATACAGTATGTTTGTATGTACCCATATAGTATTATTACAATAGCATGAATAATGTACTGTTATGATGTACCATGGCAGATAAAGATTTATTTTTTATTTGTAAATTTAGAGTATCCAATTCATATCTCCCAATTAAGGGGAAATTTAGTGTGGCCAATCCACCTATCCCTGCATGTCTTTTTGGGTTGTGGGGGCGAAATCCACGCAAATACGGGGAGAATGTGCAAACTCCACGCGGACAGTGACCCAGAGCCAGGATCGAACCTCGGCGCCATGAGGCAACTGTGCTAACCACTTGCGTCACAGTGCTGCCCAGGTATCAAAATTTTAATAAACAAAACCTCTCACAATCTGTTACTTACCCCAGTTCCTGTATTTTACAGTCCGTTGTCCTCAGAACTGCAGACAGCAGTTTCATTCCTGAATCCCCCAGCTTATTCATCCCAAATCTGAACACGAGAGTTAGAACCAAATTGAAAAAAACCCTGGTTAAAAAAATCTCTTTCGCATGTAGCAAATGTTTTGAAAATACTGCAGGAAAATAATGAGCAGATTTGACAATGAATCTCACTGTATGCGACTTCCATATTTTCATAGAATTTACAGTGCAGAAGGAGGCTTTTCGGCCCATCGAGTCTGCACCGGCTCTTCGAAAGAGCACCATACCCAAGCCCACACCTCCACCCTATCCCCATAACCCAGTCACCCCACCCAACACTAAGGGCAATTTTGAACACGAAGGGCAATTTATCATGGCCAATCCACCTAACCTGCACATCTTTGGACTGTGGGAGGAAACCGGAGCACCCGGAGGAAACCCACGCACACACGGGGAGGATGTGCAGACTCCGCACAGACAGTGACCCAAGCCGGGAATCGAACCTGGGACCCTGGAGCTGTGAAGCAATTGTGCTAACCACTATGCTACCACGCTATTCACAGATTGTCAGGAGTTGCCTTTTTAAATAAAGTGTGGCCTGTAAGAATCCTAGTTATGCTTCGGTCCAGTTTAATTTTCAAATTATCAAAATCCATCTCCTCGATCTTGAGCAGACGTGAGGAATCTTGTCTACTTCCTGATCCTCCAGAAATCTCAGATTACTTGCAGTAGACTATAATGTTTACAATAATTCATTTTAGATTCTCCATTCCTCAGGGAGTTACTAACTGATTGTCTCATTGTTCATCACTTTGCTACCAAATCTATTTTTCTCTGGCTTAATTTATCTATATTTCCTTCACCCAGAGCAAAAACTTTAAATCGACAGTTCCACAATTTGCCGAACAATTAGAAATAAATCGTTACCTTAACACATGACACTTGTGCAGAACGGGTTCCAACCGCTGGAGTCCTTCGTACTGAATGTAACAGTTCTGCAGATCAAGGTGTTGTATTGCATCACAGAGTCCAATAACATGGGACAAGATCACACAGTCAATTCGCGTCAGACTCAATCCACTAAACATAAGTGCTTGCACAGATCCCACTGTGTTCTGAGCCAGTGCTTTATTCTGAGACTCAAACAGATAGTGGAATGTGTTCAGGAGTTCAGTTCGATTAGGTTTAATCTTTGTGTTTCCAATCTGTCCTTCAACATTCTCCTTCACCCAGTCAATCACTCGACAGATTGTTTGATGAGGAAATGGACCCAAGAACTCCTCCAGGGGCCGAGCTGACTGTGAGGAGGAGAGACCAGCAACAAAACGGAGTAATATCTCAAATCGCCCATCTTCCTCGCTGTGGGCTTCACTGAGGAGTTTCCCAATGTCTCCGGTATCAGGCAACAGGAATTGTGAGAGTGCAGCTACAAACTCTTGGATGGTGAGGTGTGGGAATGTGTAAACCACACTCTGGGCAGAATCATCTCTCTCCAAAAGTTCCATCAGGAACCCAGACAGGAACTGGGAAGGTTGTAGATTGTACTTGATCAAATCTCCATTTCCAAACACAATCTTCTTCTCGGAGACTCCTGTGAAGGCCATCTCACCAAGCTTCAGTAACACATCACGGGGGCTTTCAATCTCTCGGCCATGGTTTTTCAGAATGTTGTAAATATAGTAGGAATATAGTTGGGTGATGGTCTTGGGAACTCGCTGCTGTTTCCTGTCTCTTTGTGTAAAGAAGGGACCCAGCGACAGGCCGAGGATCCAGCAGTAGGAAGGGTTGTAGCACATGGTGTACAGGATCTCGTTCTCCTCCACATGTTTGAAAACAGCTGTTGCCACCGACTGATCTTCAAAAAACTTGTTGAAATATTCCTTCCGTTCATCATCAACAAATCCAAGGATTTCAGCCCAGACACTGATCTCAGCCTTTTCCAATAAATGCAACGCAGTGGGGCGGCTGGTCACCAACACTGAACATCCTGGGAGCAGCTTGTGCTGTATTAAACTGTACACAATGTCAGACACTTCACACCAGCATTCGGGATCTGTGCACATGGACTGAGGTTCCGTATTTCTCCAATTGTCAGAAAAATCAATCCTGTCATTGAATTCATCCAAACCATCGAATATAAACAGCAATCCCTCTGGGTTCTTCCACAGTTCTCCCAGAACATTCCCAAAGTAAGGATATTGATCCAGTATCAGATTCCCCAGGTTAATTTTTGAGTTAATGGTGTTTAAATCCCGGAATTTAAAACTGAAAACAAATTGAAAGTTTGGGTAAATTTTCCCAGTGGCCCAGTCATAAACAATCTTTTGTACCATTGTTGTTTTTCCAATTCCCGGGACTCCACTCACTGCTGCTGAACTCCCGGAATTGGATTGCCAAACAAAACTCTTTATTTTCTTCAAAAAGAAGCCTGCCCAGGAAAAGCTGCTCTGGAACAATTGATCAGTTCGGATTTTTTCCAGTTCTCTCCGGAGATGTTTCTTTCTCCATTCTTCATGGTCTCGGCCTCTTGCCAGCAGTTCATGTTCTACAAATGTTCGATCTCGAACAGTAGAAATGATCGTTAGCTCAGCGTATCGATCAACCAGCTGGAAAGTCTTAACTTTCTCCTTTACTAGGATAGTGTTCACTCTCAGTGTTTCAGTTCGTGCCAGAAGTGTCTCCCTGTGTTTCTGTTGAACATCTTCAATTAAGACAGATAGAAAATGGTTCTCAATGTTACTTGTACTGGAATAAAAAATAACTCAATCCCATTTCACCAGATTTGGAATGAAAACCATAAATCAATGTGAAAGAAGAGACTCACAATGAATGCAATTATTGAGAAATGGATAAACTGAAATTATGCAGTGGGACTGAGAAGGAAATTCAGGATATTTTTCATCCAAAGCACAATTGGGTGGGGGTTAGTTACCAAGACAACAAACGGACAGTGCAAGAAGTGTCCAAGAATAGTAGAACATGTTTCTACAAATATTGTTGGTGGTGACTAGGTGGGTTCATCTCTAACAGGAGCAGGCTTAGTTAGCACAATGGATAACATTGCTGCCTCTCAGCACCAGGGACCTGGGTTCAATTCCAGCCTTGGGTGACTCACACTGTCTGCGTGGTTTTCCTCCGGGTGCTCCGGTTTTCTACAACGGCCCAATGATGTGCAGGTCAGGTAAATTGGCAATGCTAAATTGACCTTTTGTGTGCAAAGATTAGGTGGGGTTACACGGATAGGGTGGGGGAATGGGCCTGGGTAGGGTGCTCTTTCAGAGGGTCGGTGCAGACTTGATGAGCCGAATAGCCTCCTTCTACACTGCAGGCATCCTAGTAGTCTTTTTGTGTCCAAAAACATTCTTTAGTTATCTTCTGCTTTCAATACTTTAAACAGGTTTTTCAGTTCCTTCATACATATCACTCCTTTCCGAATACTGATTAGATTCAAAAGTAAAACAATTGCACACTTCATTCAATATCACTTTTAAAATAGGAAGCCGTAACCATTAATTTCAATCTGTCTCAACATTCTATTAAACAACTTTGTACTGCGTTTTCTGCAATGTAGTGCTGGAAATTAGAAAATATGATTCCGATAATTATTGAATTGATGTATCAGGGATCAGGATACTGCCAGGTGCGTTCGGGGTTTCACGGTGTATCAGAATCCTGCCAGGTATGTACAGGGTTTCACAGTGTATCAGGATCCTGCCTGGTGTGTACGGGGCTTCACAGTTTATCAGGATCCTGCCAGGTGTGGACGGGGTCTCACAGTGTATCAGGATCCTGCCAGGTGTGTACAGGGTTTCACAGTGTATCAGGATCCTGCCAAGTGTGTACGGGGTTTCAGAGTGTATCTGGATTCTGTGTATAAAATTAATAAGTAATGGCAATCAGCAGTTTTATTTGGTGAAAAAAAAATGCAACATTCGCACATTTGCAACATACATAGAAATCGTATGAATTGTAATTTGAATCGATGCAGGATAGTTGAGGAATGAAGATGAATCGTAACAATTTTAAATGTGTTTCCAGCCTCTGCATCCAATTCCTAGATTTGGGAACTCAAATGGTTCCATTCAAATATTCAGATTCCTAGAAGTGAAATTAAGCAGGTTGAAATTTCCATGTCATCTCTTACCTTTCAGTGTACTGGGGAGTTCGGGTGAGCCTCGGAGAATGTTCGTAAAATCAAATTGTTCGGAATCTGTTTAAATAAGTTTAGATTTCATGAAATATGAGCTGTTTGATATTATATATGCAGTGAATCGGATACTGAATTCCCTGTGTAATTTTACCGTACCAAGTTCCTGTATTTCTTTCAGTATGTTGTCCAACTTTAGGACCCTGTGCCGCATTTTTAGGAGTGATTTCCACATCACCCTAAGGGCCGAAGATCCTTTCCCCATCACCAGTTTTAGGAGAAGTTTGGAACTGTCTGCCCGGTTTCCCTTCTCCACGAGCTCAGTGACTTTCTATAAAGAATAATAATTAGCATCATATTGAAGAGTAGAGTGAAAGGTAAACACTGAGAACGAGAAGGAAAGGATCTGCTCAGTGATGGGATTTTCTAGTTCTTTGGTGCACGGAAAACAGTCGACCAGAAACTGATCAATTCTGAACATGAGCTGAATATTGTACAGACATTTTAGGACAGAGAATAGAAGTCGGCCATTCAGACTGTTGGATTTAACAATTATAGAGGGGGTTCTTTTAAGAGAATTAGCTAAAATATACTGGAAAATAAAATGATTCTTGAAAATTATGGGATCTGCAAAAATATGATCAAGTTATAAAATTGGCTAAACTTTTGAATCCTGACCATGACTGTCTCAAATGTTGCAAAAGATGTACTGTAGAAAAGCGATAAGAGGGTACATTCAACAAATTTGAAATAATCTTGTAAGTGAGACCAGACATGACGTAGGGAGTTTGATCGTGGGACAGGAGGCATGAGAATCATACAATTTCAAAGAAAGGATAATTAATTGGGATTAATTGACTAATGTCTAATTAACCAATCACCTGTTAAGTGACTGACACTTTCCTGAACGAATCAAGGGGTCTCAGCTGAGAATTAGACCAATGGAAGTTAGGAAGGGGCTGAACCTCATAAGGATTCCCTGAAGAATGTGATCTGTCTGACTGATTAGTAAGAAAAATTTTAGCCTTCCGAGATTCTTGAAGCGTTCTTAAAAATTACTTTTTAAAAAAGCCTTTGTTGAAATGACTTTTATTTTAGTAAATCTGGAGTTTCTTGAAGGTTTTTGATTTCACTCTTAGTGTCTCAAGGACTTTTCAATGTACTCTTAAAAGTTTTCTCGAGTTAATTTCTTGCAACTGTACCAAATAAATTAATGAAAATAAAGAGTGTTTGGACACCTCAAAACGGACTAAATATCTTATCCTCTGTAGATAAGAGGATCTTTCACAGACCCTGGAGCCTGTTTTGCCCTTCAGACAATGGCCCCTCTTCAGCAAAACACTTCACCAGTTGGACCCATTCCTTGTGCAAAGGAACATGTCATTTAGGAGGATAGCTCACTCAGCCAGAGGCAATTACTGCAAGAGCTTCTTGAGGTTGTGACATAGGGTCAACCCTCCTCAACCATGTGCAACAAGACCGAGATTGTTAAATTGGATCCACACCGGCTAAAGATAAAACTCAGACACAACTGGTTTCTTTACTGGAGAGAGTTTATTGATTTAGTTCAAAGTAAAGGCTACCGCAATGTCCCAGCTATCTTCATCCATATGTGTACAAATACCCATCACCTGCTTAATGTAATTGCCACGAAACCGTAACCATGTAATCAATAAGACATTGACAGATTACACTTTCGTCTTTTAGATTAAAACTTCTTGAAAGCACAAGAATAAACTTTCAAACCAATTGCAAAGAAACAAAACTGTCTGCAGTTTTCCACCTGTCTCATATTAGAATATCACCGACCATTAACAAATCCCCCATTTGTCCTCTTCTTTAAACATTTTCCTTTTCTTTACCACGCATAAATAATTATAAAGCAATCAAACAAAATATTGGTTTTCCATGTCCTCATCATAACATGTACATCTAATAATTTATTGACCAAGTACCTCTCTTTGTAAAACAGTCTGTCCTCTGATGACTACCAGCCACCCATTTTATTTGGAAATCTCTGTTCTCTGCAACATTTCTTTTATGCCACTAGGTCAATTCTCAACTTTTTTTTTCAGTGACATCCTTGCTCAACAAGACTATGTCCCAAATTTCCATGCAACATTATAAGGACAAACCTTTTATTTCCCCTTGTATAGAATTTCCTTCAGTATATTAGGTAATTTATTGTTTCTGGTCTCAGCAGCTACGGTGCTTTTAACTACCTTTTTTGTTTTCTTCACTTTCAAGGCAAAAGGACAAATGTATTACTCTTTCCCTCCACGATTAACCCTGCTGTATTAGAATATATATCTGGAAGACTAGCTTCTGAAGCATTGTTCAGAGACAAACCTCATATTTTCTGCATCACCCAAGGCTGGAAAATTGAGTATTCAATAAATGCTGGCCGAGCCAGCGACACCCGCATCCAGCAAATGAATAAAAAGATAACTAGCAACAGTCCAAATGCACAACTGGCGCAACTGTCTAGTCAAAACTTTTTAATTGGTCTGTTTCTTACTTCTATGCATTATTCTATTTTTTGTGATGACCTACCTGATTTATTGGGCTGTAATTGATTTCAAAATAAAACTTGTTGATTCAAGATTTCTTCCAACTTAATCTGCTTAATGTCTCGCCCTATATTTTTGAAGAGCCCAAAGCTCAACTGCCAACCTTAAATTCCTCCTTTGTTTTCTCCATCACCCATTGCTCAAATTCTGCAGGACCTCACCACAGATAATCATCAACATGCATTATAAAGATTCCTGCAGGTTTCTCTTGTGATACCAATAGAGCATCCCTTTTCTGCCTTTAGCTGAAAACAAACCGTTCTCAACAGGATGAACCAACTGAGAAATACCATACCCTTGACGGATCACCCAGCTCATAATACACACTTGTTGAATTTCCCCACTTTCTCTTCGATATCACCAGATTCCTTGAGTACTTTTGAAAATTCATTACTTTGAAACTTCTCACTCTGCAAAAATACACCTTTTTGTACGAATTGCTTGACATTCCCATAAATATGTTGCCAAAGGAGCGAAGAAAATTTTCAAACTCACTTTCTGTGGTGGGGGCGTTTACTCATACATTTTGATCACCAAATCTTTCTTCGAAACCAAGAGCTACTAGTCTAGTTTTAGTCTTGTACACGCCCTCAGGAAATACCTCATATGTCCTTAACCACTTGTGTGAGAAGACTGGCTGTACACTGTCAAGCATTTCAGTGTCTGAATCAAATTATTTTCAATTCTTGTTCGGCATCTTCATTGAATTAATCTTCTGCTTTGTTAGTCATCTCAATCATAAGGGCCTTTACTTCTCGTGGTATTTCTGGGCTGTTCTATGGTCCTTGTGAAGTCAAACTATGACTTCTATTTGCCTTCCTGTCTCTTTCTGGACCAGTGCTCCACAATCTCTCCCTCCGATACAAGTCCCTTTCGCAAATCAGTTATCTTTTCCTCGGGCTGTGACCACTTTCAGGGCTTATCTGGCATTTTCTGGCATTCCATAACTTTTCCCAATCTCTGATTCTTACCTGTCGTCCCTCATCTTGCATATTCAGCCACTGTTTGTATTTGCCGGTGGCTTTTCCAGCTCTCCCTATAATCACAGCACCCTCCACAAACCAGCCCCTGCTAGCATATATGTTAATCTCGACTTAAATGTCAACTTTGGGTAGTTTCCTTTCGGTAAATGTCCTTATCCTCCGGTCTTTCAGCATCCCTTTCTTCATATTCAGTTCTCCATTTATCTGCGCAAACTGCTTCTCATAATTGTCTAAAATACACCAATGTGAAGTACATGTCGCTTCTCCGCTCTCTGTGCCCAGTTCTGAATCTGTTATAGTATAGCCAGTTCCAAATATGCTCAAGGAATGTACACCAACACTTTGGTTCCAGTGTTGGACAAATTACTCTTTTGCCATCATTTCACACACACAATTTACAGTGCAGAAGGAGGCCATTCGGCCCATCGAGTCTGCACCGGCTCTTGGAAAGAGCACCCTACCCAAGGTCAACACATCCACCTTATCCCCATAACCCAGTAACCCCACCCAACACTGATGGCAATTTTGGACACTAAGGGCAATTTATCATGGCCAATCCACCTAACCTGCACATCTTTTGACTGTGGGAGGAAACCGGAGCACCCGGAGGAAACCAACGCACACACGGGGAGGATGTGCAGACTCCGCACAGACAGTGGTCCAAGCCGGAATCGAACCTGGGACCCTGGAGCTGTAAAGCATTTGTGCTATCCACAATGCTACCATACTGCCCATCCTATTCCCTTATCCAAGCCTTTCAATTACTTCAGGCCTTTTATACCATATACCCTGGATCAAACTGAATTTTTGATGGCCTGATGTGATGCTGTAAGACTCTGAACTTTCTCCGAAACCTCAGCCTTAAGAATTGCCTTTCTCCCTCCGTGTAGGACATTCAAAAGCTCAGAAAAAAATTCTAACAATCGTGGTTTTTACCAAGACCAGGGAATTATCGCACATCACTGAAGATCTCTTTTTATTTCTCCCATAAACCAATTGATAGGGATTGAAATGAATTCTTCACATGGACTCGCCATGCCAGTGTCCTGTCAGTTTACAGCTAACCACACAATGCAGTCGGGCCAAATAATTGTACGTTTTCAAGAAGAGGGTTAGAAAGAGCTCTTGGGAATAAAGGAATCAACGGATATGAGGGGAAAGTGAGATCAATTTGCTGAGTTGGATGATCAGCCATGATCATAATGAATGGTAGATCACGGGCAGCAGGCGCAGTGGGTTAGCCGCGCAGCCTCATGGCTCCGAAGTCCCAGGTTTGATCCCGGCTCTGGGTCACTATCCGTGGGGAATTTGCACATTCTCCCCATGTTTGTGTGGATTTCGCCCCCACAACCCAAAGATGTGCGGGCTAGGTGCATTGGACCTGCTAAATTGCCCCTTAATTGGAAAAAATTAATTGTGTACACTAAATTTTTTTTAAAAATGAAGGTGGAGCAGGCTCAAAGGACCGAATGGCTTACTCCTGCTCCTTTTTTTATGTTTCCAAGAGTTTGTGAAGCATTGCATCAGTTGCTCCTTAATTTCTTCCACAAATCCCATTGCTAAAGGAACCTGCCGGTGTTGTGTTCATCCCTGAAATGTTCATAATTTCAGTCACCAGGTTTGTAAATTTAAACAATTTTTAGAAATAACAATAACTATAATTAAATATTGTCATAAGTTGGTTTCAATGAAGTTACTGTGAAAAGCCCCTAGTCGCCACATTCTGGCACCTCTTCGGGGAGGCTGGTACAGGAATTGACACACCTAACCTGCACATCTTTGGAATCTGGAAAACCGGAGCACCGGGAGGAAACCCACGCAGACACGGGGAGAAAGTGCAAACAGTCACCCGAGGCTGTAGTTGAACCCTGGTCCCTGGAGCTGTGGGACAGCAGTACTAACCACTATGCCATCGTGCCGCCCCCATCTGACTTTCCCCCGAACCCCCATCTGCTATCTCTTGTGTCTCCTTTTCCCAGTCTCACTAAAACTGTTCCTGGTTATTTTCAGTCTACACTGGAATTATACCCAAACCCTTCCCCTTTGCTTTGTACAAATACTAATAAAGACATTGGTTATTTGGCTGTTTCATTTCAAAAGGCAGAATTTTACAGTCCTCTGTGGGCAGGTTTGCAGGCAGGTGGTATGGGGAACTGTGATATAATGTGAGCAGCTTTCCTACCGACTCACGCCTGGAGATTTAACATGGCCCAGCTCACCCTCCTCTCATGCCAATTGAGGCTGTTAAGTAGCCAATTAATTGCAACTTCTCATCCTGCCTTCAAATTTTTGATTGGTGTGAGCAAGGCCACCTAGCTCAAGCAAGTTAACGTTCCTTTGAGCATTAAACGGCTGTGGGACAGCAGGAGTGAGCTTCCCAATGGTGGGTTTCCAGGAAAACCAGCCGCAAGTTTAATAATCAAAACTCATTATCTGCCCCAGCAACTTACCTGATGTTCGTGTCCACTGAAATGCTCCTCATATGTTAACAACAAGCTGATTCCATCCACCACTTCTTCAATCGCCTGTTCAAGTCTGTCCCGGTACAATTTTGTCAATTGGAACAGCTGTTTCTCATTGCACTTTGTCAAGAATTCAGTATCTGCAAAGTTTTGATCTGTGATAAAATGGAGAAAACGAAACATACAATTTATTTTCTATCCAGGCTGCTCCATTACACTTGCACCAAATAATTTCTGTGAGCCACATTATCAAACATCCTGTGATAATCCATGTATATATGTTATTGATACCAGACGTGCAACATTCCATCAATCTATCTGATTTCGTCTTAACAAGCTTTCATCTCGTGTGTTCGTAGTTTGGGCTAATGATTGGTAAACTCTAGAAAATAGGAGCAAGAGTAAGCCATTCGTGGCCCTGCAAGCCTGCTCCACCATTCACCATCACAGCTGATCGTCCAACTCAGTAACTCGTCCCCGTTTTACCCCGATATCCTTTGACCCCCTTTAGCCCCAAGAGCTACATCCAACTCATTCTCAAAAGGATAATTGCAGAGTTCATACATAGATTTGTACATAGAACATACAGTGCAGAAGGAGGCCATTCGGCCCATCGAGTCTGCACCGACACACTTAAGCCCTCACTTCCACCCTATCCCCGTAACCCAATAAACCCCCCTAACCTTTTTGGTTACCAAGGGCAATTTATCATGGCCAATCCACCTAACCAGCACGTCTTTGGACTGGAAGAATACTTGACATTCCTAAAATTAAGGTAACAGTAAAGTTGCCAAAGTCCCAGATGACCATAAGCTGCTTTCCCCTTTGACTGAGAGCTAACACGTGGCGGTTTAACCTGAGGATCACCTCACCTCAGGCAATGGGTAAGGACAGCACGGTAGCACAGTGGTTAGTACAGTTGCCTCACAGATACAGGGCCTCAGGTTTGATTCCTGGCTTGGGTAACTGTCTGTGTAGAGTCTGTACATTTTCCCTGTGTCGGCGTGGGTTTGCACCGGTTTCCTCCCACAGTCCAAAGATGTGCGGGTTAGGTGGATTGGCTCTGCTAAATTGCCCATAGTGTTCAAAAGCGTTAGGTAGTGTTTCTGGGGATAGAGTGGTTGCGCGGACTTAAGTAGGGTGCTCTTTCCATGGGCCGGTGCAGACTCGATGGGCCGAATGGCCTCCTTCTGCACTGTAAATTCTATGATAGCCTCAGCTACTATGGGAATTGAACCCGCACTGCTGACCTTGCTCTGCATCACGAACCAGCTGTTTAGCCAACTGAGCTAAACCAATATTTATATAGTCTTAGGGAAAAGCATTACAATTAAACCTCAGTGGGTGGCACTTCCTTGTTTTGCATTTCTTTAATTTGCCAATTGATTTAATCGTCTATTATTTCAAAACCTTTTCCCTTGTTAGTAACATTACGAAATCAGGAAATAAATCATGTTTTAAACGATTTAATGAAAGTACCTGTAGATGTTGGATTCTCTCCTACGTTTGGACCTTCAGTCATGGTAGTGACAGATGTTCCTAGATCTGGATGCCCTGAAACAAATATAAAATTAACAGAAACGTTTGTCAGAAATATCAATTTGAGAAGGATCATTTTCTTGATAAACATGATGTTAGTCCCCCCCCCCACCCGACTGATCAATACAACAGCTGTTTGCTCTGGGATTGAGCATTTACTGATAGTTACGATTAACCCTCCACAGGTGGACTGACACAAACAGCTGCCCAGTGAAATTCAATGAGTTCTGCTGATCTCCACAACCAAGTTTCAGATTTGCTCCCATTGGCAGGGACTCTGCACTAGGAAAGTCCATTGGTAAGATTTACTCATGCAACCCTAACCATTCATCATCACAGCTGATCGTCCAACTCAGTAACCCATCCCCGCTTTCCCCCCCCTCCGATATCCTTTGACCCCTTCAGCCCCAAGAGCTATATCTAACTCATTCTCGAAAGGATAACTGCACAGTTATCAGCGAATACTTGATATTCCTAAAATTAAGGTAACGGTAAAGTTGCCATAGTCCCAGATGACCATAAGCTGCTTTCCCCTTTGAGGGAGGGAGCTGACTAGTGACGGTTTAACCTGAGGATCACCTCACCTCAGGCAATGGGTAAGGGCAGCACGGCAGCACAGTGTTTAGCACAGATGCTTCACAGAATCAGGGTTCCAGGTTCGATTCCTGGCTTGGGTCACTGTCTGTGTAGAGTCTGCACATTTTCCCTGTGTCTGCGTGGGTTTGCTCCGGTTTCCTCCCACAATCCAAAAATGTGCAGGTTAGGTGGAGTGGCTCTGCTAAATTGCCCGTAGTGTCCAAAAGGGTTAGGTAGGGTTACCTGTGATAGGGTGGTGGCGTGGACCTAAGGTAGGGTGCTCTTTCCAAGGGCTGGCGCAGACTCGATGGGCCGAATGGCCTCCTTCTGCACTGTAAATTCTATAATTCTATGATAACCTCAGCCAGTATGGGAATTGAACCTGCACTGCTGACCTTGCTCTGCATCACGAACCAGCTGTTTAGCCAACTGAGCTAAACCAACATTCATATAGTCTTAGTGAAAAGCATTACAATTAAACCTCAGTGGGTGGCACTTCCTTGTTTTGCTTTTCTTTAATTTGCCAATTGATTTAATCGTCTATTATTTCAAAACCTTTTCCCTTGTTAGTAACATTACAAAATCAGGAAATAAATCATGTTTTAAACGATTTAATGAAAATACCTGTAGATGTTGGATCCTCTCCTACGTTTGGACCCTCAGCCATGGGAGTGAGAGGAATTCCCAGATCTGGATGCCCTGAAATAAATATATTAACAGAAACGTTTGTCAGAAATATCAATTTGAGAAGGATAATTTCCTTGATAAACATGATGTTGGTCCTCTCCTCCTCCCCCCTCCTCCCCCTCCTCCCCCCCCCCCCACCCCCCCCCACCCCCTGAACAAAGATGAACTCTCCACAGGTGTACTGACACAAACAGCTGCCCAGTGAAATTCAATGAGTTCTGCTGATCTCCACAACTAAGTTTCAGATTTGCTCCCATTGGCAGGGACTCTGTACTAGGAAAGTCCATTGGTAAGATTTGCTCATGCAACCCTAACCAAAGTTAAACGTATTCTCGAGATGGATAATATTCTGCAAGGAATCACTGATGAATTAAATGAGCCTTCATACTGTTAAACAAATTTGACGGTTGTTATTTTCATTCAGATTATGTTTAATATTTTTTAACTTGTTCATTTGTTACTTTAAACTTAAGTTCCAACAACAATATATGAATATAATATTGAGCTGCAGACAAACAATGGTACTCATGACTGAGTACCATTCCTGGTGGACTCTATAGGTAGTGATACTGTCCTTGTGTCAATTGGGATGTATCCGACTTATATTTTATTTATTATTTTTATTATTCCAATTAAGGGGCAAATTAGCATGTTAAATCCACGTTCCCTGCACATCTTTGGGTTGTGGGGATGAGACCCACGGAGACATGGGGATAATGTGAAAACTCCACACGGACAGTGACGCAGGGCCAGGATCGATCCCAAGTCCATGGCACCGAGGCAGGGTTTGGAAAAGGGATTCAGAATTAGTGTCCGTACCATAAGAGAAATTGCTCCGTTAATGCATATGGAAATGGCTTGAGAGCTGCATGGAACTGCCTGCAATCTGTTATTGTTAAGGTTGATGTTTAAAAGTTTAAATGTTGTTTTATTTTATTTTAATAAAGTTTATAAAATAACCAAGCTCTATTTCTTGTATTTTCATGCCTGAAACAAATCGATCTTTCCGCAACACCGTAAAACTTTAAAAAGGTTATGGCCCTGGTTCAGTCTCTTAACCACTGTTGAGAACTGACTAGGCCGTAACATTATAAATGTTTTAAATGGAAACAAGGTTAGGACTAAACATTGTTCACATAAACAGGAGAATTCTGATTGTTAATCTTAATATAATTAACTATCAATAGTCAATATGTTCCATTGCTAATGTCATGTAACAAGCACTAAACCGTCTATTTAACTCTTGAGGCAGCAGTACTAAACCACTGCACCAATGTATCCCACTTAGTTCTATTTGAATAGATTTACCATATTTTTCATATACAGTCAGCATCTGACCAATGAACATTATAGGAACTCAGGACACTTACCACTGTTCCACGAGTATTAACACAAATGTATAATGTTATAAATTATATAACTTATAAATCCTAAAATTTTAAATAGTAAGGTGATGGACAGTACTGATTTATAGAATTTCTTCATAATATCAAATGCCATAATAAAAGGTTAAGTGGGTAGATCGAACAATTGATTTATCATCACAATTTTCCACTTGCGCATGTGTCTCACTGTGGGCTCACACTCATGTTAGTTCATTCCTCCCCTGCGTGAAAGTGCTTAATTCACAGATCTGTCGTTTCTCAATTACATTAATGCTTAGCCAAGTCGTCTCCACTTCCCCAGCGCCTGTTTCTCAGCAGCTTACCGGTCGCTGGCAGTGTGATTCTATCTTCCCGCCGGTTGTTGATGGGATTTCCCATTGTAGCCACCAGACCCCACCATGGATGCACTGTTGACGGGAACAGAGAATCCCAACAGCCAGTGAATTCCAGCCGTTGCAAAGGTCAGAGTTCTCCTGTTTGGCTAACATGACACTAACGTGTTGAACACAAAATCAACATGTTTTCCACAGTATTTTAAACATTAAAAAAGCACAGAAGCTAAAGGCTACAAAGTTGAACACTGAATGATGTAGATACAGCCACCCACACACATGGAGAACTATATAACTGGGGACTTGGAGGACAGGATGAAGTTAGAGAGATGTGAAAAGAAGCCAGAAACTGATTGTCTTCTATAACCAAGCCAGTTCTGTATCCCTCTAGCCTGCCCACCCCAAATCCCATGCGATTTTAGTTTTTATACCAGTTTGCCATGTGGGACTTGTCAAATGCCTTACTAAAGTTCATATAAACTACATCCACATCCTTTCCCTCATCAATTTTCTTTGTCTCCTTTTCAAAAAACGTAATCAAGTTGGTGAGGCATCACCTTCCCCGTACAAAACCATGCTGCCTGTCATTAACTAGTCTATTTTCCTTCAAATGTGTATATATATCCTGTCCCTCAGTACCTTTTCGAAAAGCTTCACCACCTCCGATGTCAGGTTCACCGGCCAATAATTTGCTGGATTATCCCTGCTTCCTTTCTTAATAACGAGAACAACACAGGCTATTCTCCCGTCCTCTGGAGCCTCGCTTGTGGTCAAAGAGGGTGTGAGGATATCTGTTAAAGCCCCAGTTATTTCTCTCCTTGCCTCCTGCAATAACCTAGGATAGGCCCATCAGTCACCAGGGACCTGTCTACCTAAATGCAATTTAGGATACTCAACACTTCCTCCCTTGATATAATAATCTTTATTCTAATAATAATTTTGATTATTCTCATAAGTAGGCTTACATTAACACTGCAATGAAGTTACTGTTAAAATCCCCTCGTCGCCACATTCCGCCACCTGTTCGTGTACACAAGGGAGTATTCAGAATGTCCAATTCGCCTAACAGCACGTCTTTCAGGAACTGTGGGAGGAAACCAAAGCACCTGGAGGAATCCCACACAGACACAGGGAGAACGTGCAGACTCCGCAGACAGTTATCCAAGGAGGAATTGAACCTGGGAAACCAACTTTGTGAAGCAACAGTGCTAACCACTGTGCTACCATGATATATTTACGTTCTCAAGAGCGCTCACACACCTATACCTGACCTCAGCATCCATCATGTCCTTCTCCCTGGTGAATACTGACACAATGTACTCATTAAGGATTTTACCACTTCCTCTGGGTCTGTGCATAACTTCCCTCCATTTACCTGGAGTGGGCCTTCTTTTTCTCTTGCTACCCTCTTGTCAAAAAAATGCATAAAAAGCCTTGCGATTCTCCTTGACCATGTTTTCTGAAGGCATTTAATGGCCCCTTGTAGCCCTCCTAATTCCACATTTACATTCCCCACTTTCACTCTACTTCAAGTGGTTTGTCAGTTTTTAAGATGCCTTAACCTATCGTATGCTTCCTTTTTTCTTTTGACTAAGCTTACAATTTCCCTAGTCATCCATGGTTCCCGAATCCTACCATTTCTAGCCTTCATTTTTGCGGGGACATGCCTGTCCTGCACTTCAATCAACTGGCTTATAAAAGCCTCCCACATGTCAGACGTGGATTTGCCCTGAAATACACAGTTCCTGTCTAATATGACAATCCAGCTTTGACAAAGAGTCATCGGACTCAAAATGTTAGCACTTTTCTCTCCCTACAGATGCTGCCAGACTTGCTGAGATTTTCCAGCATTTTCCCTGTCTAATATGGATGTCCAATGAGCACTCTCACCTGCGGGCCACTCTTGCTCTTATCCAGGACTACCAAAACCTTATGGACTTATGGTCTTGGGAGTGTTGGCGAGCATTTTGTGATACTGGACTATGATATAAATTATAGATGGCCCTGTAACTACATTTGTGTTCCAATATTACGTTTGAATAGTTCTGATGAAACAAAAGGTACTCATTGGCTATGATGTCTGTTTAGAAAAGGCAATTTGTAGAAATAGATAGTATATACACAATGCTGTTAATGTCAGAAAAGACACAAAATGGCTGTTAGCTATTTTGTGATATAAGATGGCTGAACAAGCCACATTCGCAGTAAACTGTTTCATGAAACCCAACCGTGGGTATGTATAAGGAGTATCCCAACAGCCGCTGATAACAGCTTCACAGAACAAGATGTGCAATGTATCCTTGACAAAGCTCAAGGTCTGCAGCTTTAGACAGGACACATCATTGTGTTAGTTTTGAACGACTTCTGTATGAAGTTAGGGCGAGTAAGACAACACCCACTTTAACCATATATGTGATAACTGGGATGCTAGGAAAATTGACTGCATGTAATAAGTGTGACGCGAATATAGTTGATTGATTGTATGTAAATGAGAATACAACTAATTCCGCCTCTTGAATCTGTATATTAACCCATGTGAGCCTTAGCTCAAGTGAGATAAGATGCTGTCAAAGGCTGCGGAGTCTCAGAACTTGACTCCCAGAATTCTGACATAATAAACTGCTTTCTTTACTTATACTCAGGCCTTCGTTTGAATATTTTCACCTCTAACATTTGGCATAGTCTGGTGGGACGTTGCTGAAGCCAGACGCCGCTCAAGCCGGTGAACAAGGTGAGTAGTCAAACCTTTGACCGCCAGAAATTAGAGTCACACTGTGAGACGGAAGGACACCGAAGCAACATCCAACGAATCTGGTATCAAGGCCAAGTGAGTAAAAGACTCAGTTTAAAATTTTTTGGGGGGGTTTTGTTTGTTGGTCCGCTATAACATTTTCTTTAGTGTTAATTGGCTGCTCGAGGATCCATGTTGAGCCTGAATTAAGAGGGAAATTGAGCTCTCACGTGACGGCCAGAGTTAGTTGGGAATCCAAGACGCACAGACTGTTGAGTGAGTAACGGATCGCAAAATTTACCATGACACAGTGCCAAGCTAGGACCTCCACCTTCCGGGAGTGGACGATAGGTAAAGCCTCTGAGCACAGTCGCCTCGCCACACCGGATACGCGGGTGATAGAGACGACACGGTTAACACATCATGGGAAAGAAAAGAGAGGCACAAGGCCATTTTTCTGGGGTCCTCGGCGATCCACGAGTCTGGCATTTGGGCAAGAGCAAAATACTCTGGTAGAAAAAAAAATAATGATCAAAGATGGGTGGGATCCCGACACAGCCCCCTGTGGAACAGAGAAAATGGTGAGATAGACAGAAGCGAGATAAGACAAATAAAGTAGGAGTCATCTTAGTTCATCGGTAGAAGAACAAATGACAGAAATTAAACCTTCACACCATTTGAAAAACAGGCTAGTTCAAAGGAATTGAGCTCTCACTCTCCCACATTCACAACAAATCATTTTAAGCATAGCAATAAAGCGTTAAAAGATAGCGGCAGTTGTTTGTGCAAACTGGCAAAGAATCACAGAAAACTGCTATAATTACAGCTAAGGACTGTCCTGGAATGTCTCAAGGAGAGGGGAGAGAAACAGACTACCTGTGAATGGACATTTTTAATTCACTAAAAGTTTAGACATGTCCAAAGGAAAAGAAAGAAAAAAATCAAATAAAGTCCAGATCAGAAAGGGGCTGAAACGTTCAATCTGAGGATGATAAATCCCCTCCCAAAACGAAAAAATGGGGAGTAAAGTCAATACAAGATTAAGGTTACAACCTTAACAATGGATTCTTGTCGGGAATAACTTCAGATCGTTTCAAGCCGTCCAGATAAACCCGGCAGTAATTCAATTAATTTGAATCAAAAAAAATAACAGCCAATAATATCTCTTTCAAACACTGGTTAAATAGCGAACATTGAAAATTGAATTCAGTTTAAAGAAAAAGAAAGAAATTTGAGTAGCATTAAAAGAAAGAATAAATAATGTTTGAAATCACGTAAAAGACGCAAATGGCACCATTCCAAGTTTCAATTCTGTACAAAAATTTAATCCTTTCAGCAAGCAGGTCATCTGCACAAAGAAATGTACGTCTCTAAGAATAGCTAATGCCTATAAAATTAAATCAGTGGAAATTGACTTAAATGGAATAACACAGATAAAGTTTTATGATGAAGGAGAATATGTTCAGTATTTTAATTAAGCGATTGTGAAATTGCTGTCTCTTTACTCTGATATTTGCGACCTGTGAGAATGTGTGTGTGTTTGGTCTGTGAATGTTAATATCTCTCTGCTAACATTTATCTTCTGAGAAGTAACCTTGGGTTTATAATCTGGAATTTTAGAATAGGCTCCAGAAGGATTTTTACCTAACTTATTTTGGTGTGTCGTCTGACATTGCGATTTAAAGATCATAGTTTGAGTGTAGTTAACAAATTTTCATTTTCAAAAGTTTATCATTGACATTTCCAGGGTAATTTTGATACATGAGGAATTTTAATTAGGGTGCAAAATCACATATGTAATCACGTATGGTGTTCATTGGAAGTTAGGATAGTTGAAATACATATAACAGTTGAAGTACATATGACCAAGCCGGTGTTTCACTAGTTCAGGGTTAAAACTTCCCTGACACAACGCAGATGTATTAATTCTGAGATTGCAGAATTAAGTGTAAAGGACAGATGGATAAATAAAATATGTCCTTGATCATGTTTCTTGTTTAACCAACAGAAGGGTGGTGACAAAATGACGTCTGGTAGAGAAGCAAGATACAGCGCAAAATGCGTTCAGTCATATATTCAATAGCTTATTGTGTTTGATATTTTAAAATAAATGTCTAAAATTAGCTTGGAAATTAAAACTTCAGGCAATGTGGAAGCTGGTTCTTAAGAAAAAAACCAACTCCGATTAAAAGCAAATCTATATTCCAAAAGAACACATCGTTCTAAGACATCTGAGATTTGGCAGCAATCCAACTTTTACTTCACCCCTTTTCAAACCAGCAGCGAATTGACCCGTGCTGGGGTTTGTCCCTATCCACACTCCGAGCTCTGGCTTTGTAATCCTGATAAAGGAATAAAAAGACAAACAGCTCAAGATGTATTTTTAATTGGAACTTACAAATCTTAAGTTTTGTATTGTCAGATATATTCAGATTAGTTAACCCACTCTGTCCCATGCAGAATGGATCTTTGGTGTTAGAACATAGAGCACAGAACTTTACAAGTAATTACAAATGCCACAATATTTGCAGTAGCTTCAGGAATTTGAGATAGTTGAGTTATTGTAAACTGGCTAATTAACCAGGCAAAAGCACGCTAAGGTCGGGTTCAAACTCACAGAATTAGGAAAATAGATATGAAAGGTTGTCATATATCAGAACTACTAAACCCTGAATAACACACATGTTCGGCCCATACAGGAAAAGCTTTATACGGACAACATCTAACACCTGGTGACGACCAGGACACTTTTTCACTTTTCCTTTAAATTTTTAGGTTAAACATTCAAGAAAGGCTGGAACGACAGCAGCAGCTGAGGGGACTCGTTGAGGGACATCATTGACTTCACAACGTACACAGAATGAACGTAGCTATAGGAACTATGGTGTTGTGTATAATTTTAATGACGGGATGTGCATCCCAGCAGCCAGAGACTGGACCAATGATATAGCTTATTTTAATCCTTGGCTGCAGCTAAATTCAGGGAAAGACATCGGATGCGTATACAACTTGTGTCTGTACGTCTTGTGCGTTCCGCTATATAATGTTTATAATATGAAATAAATATGTACAGTGTTTTAAGTAAGGTTGTTACGAAGCAGGCTGCCAATACACGGGTGCCACTAGATTTTTGAGGGCATGACAACCTACACAGGGTTAGAAGAGGCATAATCAATGATGCAGTAACTTGACTTAACACAGAAAATTCTATGGTCAAGTCAATAGACATACGAAGGTTAAATGCGAAGGTGGAACAACTTACAGAAATAAGAGAATATTGGGGAAAGCAGGAATAATATATGGGATCTCCCTCATGTTGCCCCCACCCGGTGGGACAGGGACAAATGTGGGTTAATCGGAACTCATGGTTGTACCTTAGAGATTACACCTGCCCTCATGTATTTTAAGTTTACGGAAGAAAAGGAAAATACCGTAACCTCCTATCGCTATAACGTTTGTACCCCTTAGGACCACAACTATAGGCCTTGCAAGGATCATTTGAGTTAGGATGATAAAGAGCCAGAGATGGTCCCACATCTTGCAGAAACTCTTAGGGAATGAAGACTCAAGATCAGGCAATCATTTAAGCTTTACCATCAGTTAACCAAAAAAAATCCACACTTTGAAAAATAAACACACATGGATGTCATTTGAGCGAAGGCCCCACCGGCAGCTAATGACTCACTGCATCTGCTAGGTGAAAACCGGCCCTGACCAGGCTGGAAAATCCTCGCCCCAGTCAAGGAGTCTGCACGTCCTCCCTGTGTGTGCGTGGGTTTCCTCCGGGTGCTCCGGTTTCCTCCCACAGTCCAAAGATGTGCGGGTTAGGTGGATTGGCCATGCTAAATTGCCCGTAGTGTAAGGTTAATGGGGGGATTGTTGGGTTACGGGTATACGGGTTACGTGGGTTTAAGTAGGGTGATCATTGCTCGGCACAACATCGAGTGCCGAAGGGCCTGTTCTGTGCTGTACTGTTCTATGTTCTATGTTCTAAAAGGCTGCCTCCAACTCCCTGAACTGTCATTTCAGTCAATTATGTTTTGTGTGGAACCTTCTCAAACGTCTTCCATAAATCCAAGTAAATTACATCAATTACATACTCACTTGTCTACCTTTTTAGACATTTCCTCAAAATTACCTGTTGGATTATGCAGACATGACATACCTTTAATAAAGCTATATTGGCTCCTTCTGATCATTGAATGTTTGCTCTTGCATGCAATCACTCTATTCGGAGAGTCAGTTTCTGGTAGTTTAATGTCAAACTGACAGGGAAAACTGCTAATTACAGTCCTATCGAACCCATCTTAAATTTGAGGGAGAGCTAAATTCCAGTTTAACCTTTCACATGATTCAATGTTTGTGCTTCAAATTAAATGAGTAACTTCTGAAATTACCACGACCATTTGTTTTCCACAGTAAAGTGGATATCAGGCTTCAGTGATTTATCTAGCTTAAGACCCATTCGTCTATCAATGACTAATATCAATACAGTAAATTCCTTCCTTGGATTAGTGTAGAAGCCAGGTATTTCAAATACACTTAATATAGGTAAAAAGCTGCTTAAAGCATAAATATCAATTCCCAGTTTTAAAATGAAAGAAACATACAATTTCCAAACTCAGTCATGAGTTTGCAAAACACAGAAGTCTGATAAAAACATTAAATTTTTTCCAAGGACAAGGGTTGAATCCATGGCAACGAGGAATAAGAATGAACGAATTGCATGATTCTCACGCCATTTCAGATTAGAGTAAATCACGTCCCACGATTATACTAGCTGAAACATTTTAGACTGTTGCCTTGTTTTTAATAAATGGACAGTTAAAACATCGAATCAAATATAATATATATATTTGATTCCAACATTCTACAGTTTGAATTATATTTTCGGAATTATGCCTCGCATAGTATGATGAGATAACATAAGGTCTCCATTGTTGCAGCAGTGAGGTCAGCATGAGGTCTCCATTGTGGCAATAGGTAGGTCAACATTGCTGGTTTTGATAAAGCACAATATCCCATGAAAAATATACAGACAAGCAACAATTGGAAGTAATGTTACATCGTGAAGATGGACGGCTTGTTGTCAAATCAAATGTGTTTGAGTCCAAACCCAAACCAATTAGGATTATATTGGGGTGTTATCGGATCGCTTAAGACAGATATGAAATAGTATATCCATGGATGGTTTGGCCACCATTTTAGAAAGAAAGAAAGAAAGAGAAAGAAAGGAAGAAGAAAGAAAGAAAGAAAGAAAGAGAAGTTAAAGACAGAAAGAGAGGTGGAGAGAGAGAGAAAGACAGAAAGAGAGGTGGAGAGAGAGAGAGAAAGACAGAGAGCCAGAGCGAGAGACAGAAAGAGCCATAAAGTAAAGGAAGAGAATTAGAAAAGAGTTCTGTATTCATATTTCTTTTTCATACTTTGACTTTTAAAGTTGTGTTCAGGCTACTGTCTCAGAAGATAATTCCTGTGATTCTTTGAAGAAAATCAAATTGTCTACAAACTACCTTTTAAATGATTTTCAAGTTGTAACCAATGAACTCCAAATAAAACAATTCTTATTTGCACCTGACAAATTTTTAACTTGATTTTCTACTGAGTTTCAGCAATGCTCAAGAACAACCGGTAACCTTAAATTGAAGCTCTACTTGACAATCATAAGTTCCTTCAACTTGGCGTAGTCGGCAGCGGGGGAGGAGTTCTGATACGACCTTCGGAGAGGTTCGGAAAGCTTCGTGAGAAATCGGAGGAGGACCAGGCAACGACGGAAGCTTCGGGAATAATCGGAAGACATCGGAAGACAGTCGGAATCCACGGCTAGACTGGGTAAGAAATATCTTTTTCACCCATTAAAAGTCTTAATGCCGCATCAATCAGTGCTTCGACCCCTGAAAAGGACATTTTTATAGACTGTGTTAAATCAATCAGGTGCCGGTTGTTGAGACTAACACAGCCTATACACAAAAAGTTAAGTGAAAGGTTGAATTTATGGCTGATCCAGATGAAAGTATAGATTTAGACCCTTTAGAAGGCAGAAAAGTACTCCCTACGACGATAAAAGGAGGATCTGGGATACCAGATGTTTCCGTTGAAGATATGTTGGGGGATTTTGGGTCCTTCTTTCATAAACAATTTGACCTATGTGAAACCTCAAGAAAAATTGAATCAAAGTATAATATCCCCAGAGGACAGTGGTCCTTTGATAATATCAAGAGAGCATGGGGAAAATGCACACGATTGCACAGTGCAGAACGTGTTAAATGGTCCCTGGCAATTATGGGAAAATTACGCAGACAGCAAGAGATAATTACGAAAAATAAAACTGATCATGAGTATAGGACCACTAAAGACCAACTAATTGCAGTTGTTGAAGAATTGCAAGATGCAAAAGCAAAACTTGAATCTGACGATGAAATTAGAACTGATTTGGAAAACAAAATCTCTGAACTCCAGCAGTTGCCTGTTCAAATAGCAGAAGTACAAAATCAAATTTCTGAAGTGGAGTTAAAATACCAACAGTTGCAATTAAAAACTGAGCAAATTAAATATGAAAATTGCAAATTAATCGAAGGAATTGATGAAAGATGTGTTTTAGAAAAAGAATTGCGAGATGCAAAATTCAGATTTGAACAGGATAATGCCAAACTCCAACAGTTATCTGTACAATTAGCAGAATTCCAAAATCAAATTTTTGAAGTGGAATCAAAAAACCAACAGCTGCATTCAAAAACTGAGCAAATTGAACTTGAAAAGTACAAGTTAATTGAAGAAAAATGTGTTTTAGAAAGAGAATTGCGAGATGTAAAATCCAAATTTGAACAGGACGATGAACTTAGAACAGAATTGCAAAACAAAACTTCTAAACTCCAGCAATTATCTGTTCAAATAGAGTTCCAAAATCAAATTTTTGAAGTAGAGTCAAAATACAAACAGTTGCAATTAAAAACTGATCAAACTGAACTTGAAAATTCCAAGTTAATTGAAGAAAAAAGTGTTTTAGAAAAAGAATTGCAAGATACAAAAGCAAAACTTGAACATTATGATGAAATTGGAACAGAATTGCAAAGCAAAACTTCTAAACTCCAGCAGTTATCTTCTCAAAAAGCAGAATTACAAAATCAAATTTTTGAAGTGGAGTCAAAATACCAAAAGTTGCAATCAAAAACGGAGCGAATTGAACTTGAAAAATACAAGGTAATGGAACAAAAATGTGTTTTAGAAAGAGAATTGCAAGATGCAGAATCTAAACTTGAACATTATGATGAAATTGGAACAGAATTGCAAAATAAAACCTCTAAACTCCAGAAGTTATCTATTCAGACAGCAGAATTAAAAAATCAAATTTTTGAAGTAGAGTCAAGATACCAAAGGTTGCAATCAAAAACTGAGCGAATTGAATATGATAATTGCAAGTTAATCGAAGAAAGATATGTTTTAAAAAAAGATTTAAACACTGCCACTGAAAGCGGCAAGATCCTAAAAGATTGTTTGAGGCAAAGCACAGCTCAGACTCAAACAACAGCTGAAGTAACACAAACTCAACAAGCAGCCCAAGCACCCCACCTAGTGGCACAATCGGCAAATGCACAGCCGAGATCAAGTGTCAAGAATAAATTAATTCCTCTGCCAAATGAATCAGATGAAGATAGTGTTCCTACAAAGCGTAATACTAAATTAATTCAACTAGCCCCTTTAAAACGCAAACGGGTTAGAGTTGGAAGCAAAAAAATAGAGGAAGAAGGTGAAACTATCTCTAGAAACATATTTGATCATCAATGGACTCATGAACCAGCAGAGCCTGCAGAAATTGACGAATGGTCCAAAAATCTCCCACATCCTAAAAAGGGTGGTATATCCACATGGAATGGAATTAACAGATTAAAATCCATTTACAGTCTCCACCCATTTGATGGAGTACAAGTTCTAACTATCATGCTCGGTACTCGCATAATTTCAACCCTTAGAACTGAGGTGGAATTTGCCCTTGGAGACGATTTGCAAAATTTAGACGCTGGTTGGCTAGCAATCAGAGATTGGCTATTAACATTTCGCCCCCCAACGACCGATTGGTCGAAGATCACATCTTGCATTCAAAAAAGTAATGAAGATATTCAGGATTTTGAAGAAAGATTTTTACAGGCTTGGATGGAATATTCAGGAATGATACTTGCAGACGAAACTGACACATGGGATGCAAGCACTTTAAATCCATTAAAAACGGCTTTTGTAGCCGGTGTTAAACCTGAAGTTTCTGATGCCCTGAATTTGGTTTTACAACCTTGGGCCAAAACTGGCACATACCGAGACATAGTTGACCGGTGCATTCAGATAGATCGCGGTTTACGCAATCAGACAAGCTCATCAGCAGTGACTAAAACGCCACCACAAGATTCAGGGCAAACATGTACCCTGGCTCCATTAAAATCACGTAAGGAAAAAATACCACAATGTCTTTACTGCGGTAAAGTAGGACACTGGATGGCAAAATGCTATCTTAAACCACAGATGGATTCGAGAGATGATAATGAGGTAGACAATTTTCACTACAATACATTTCCACCTCATGGTCAACCACATAATGCGCACAAACAAGATGCACCTAGGGTAACGTTCCAACAAGACAGACCCAGACTTACGTACAGGGATTCTAAAACCTCCCAACCTTATCCATGTGGGAAGGAACCTTACCCACGTAGGAAGGAGTCCTACCCATGGAGGGAGGAACCTTATCCATGTGGGGAGGAACCTTACCCACGTAGGAAGGAGTCTTACCCATGTAGGGAGGAACCTTACCCACGTAGGGAGGAATCTTACCCATGTAGGGAGAAATCTTACCCACATGGGGACGAACCGTACCCACGTAGGAATCTACACGATGATAACAATGCTATGAATGAAATGTTAAACAGCTGTCCTCCAGCTCAAAGAAGTTCTCTGTATGATAATTCAAAAAACTACTAGACCTCACTCTTGATGATTCTCTCCATTTCTCTCTACATGCACTTTTGCAGCAGAAAAATGATGGATTATATATTTCATTAAGAGTGGAAGGTATTTATATCGACTTTCTATTTGATACTGGAGCTGAACTTACCTGTGTTACTGAACAGAATGCTGCTTTCTTTCCCCTAACTTCAGAGAAAATTTAAGCTTTTGCTGCAGGAGGAGACTCTGTCCCTCTTCGAAAGACTAAACCACTGCTCTTAGAATTTGGACCACATCAACTGATAGCGTCAATATGGGTAGGTCTGGTAACACAAGCACTTCTAGGTATGGACATCTTATCACAACTAAATTCTTCACTGATGTTCAATAATGGGAAAATTACCTGGTCCATTAGACACATAAAAAAAGATGAAATACAACATCATCCAATTTGGGCAATTGACAAAAATGATTGTGGTCTTTTGAAAATGGAACCAGTTACTTTCATGGGATCAGCTCCACCTTGTACCAAACAATACCCCATTAGCAAAACGTCAATTCAAGGTATTCTACCTATAATAAAACAACTTGAAGAAAGGGATATTTTAGTGTGTATTCACAGTTCATCAAACAGCCCTGTATGGCCTGTGAAAAAGGCTAATGGCACATGGTGCCTTACTATTGACTACAGAAAGGCAAATCAATTCATTGTCAGAAAAACTCCTTTAGTGGCAGATCCGTCTACAATTTTTAACTCTTTAACTCCTGACCTTCAATGGTTTTCAGTCATTGATATGGCAAATGGCTTCTGGTCAGTACCACTAGCTAAACAATACAACCATGGTTTGCTTTTACAGTCAATCAACAACAGTAACATGGACTAGACTACCGCAAGGTTTTCACAATAGCCCAACTGTTTACCATATGGCTCTGCAGAATCACATCAGGCAACTGCCTGATCTGCCTTCAACCATTATTCAGTATGTAGATGATGTTCTGTTAGCCTCCATCAATAAAGATGACCATGAAAAGGACTTACGGGTGGTCTTGAACCACCTCAGTACTAATGGTCACAAAGCTAGCTTTGCCAAAGCACAAATTACCCAGGAAGAAGTTGTTTACTTGGGACAGAAAATTTCCAAAGGCAAAAGGGAACTTACTCAGAACAGGACAGCTTCCATCAAAGCAGCTAAAGAACCTTCAACTATACAGGAAGTCAGATCTTTCTTGGGACTGTAATTTTAACAGAAATTGGATTGATTCTTATACTCAATTATGCCAGCCATTGAATGATCTTTTAAAAGGAAACTGAAAATCAAAAGATCGAGTGAAACTCAATTCTGAACAAAAACAATCATTTCTGAATTTGAAAAAGGTCCTGTGTTCAGCGCCAGCCTTAGGTATTCCAAACAACGGAAAACCTTTTACCATGTTTGTTCATGAAAGAGATGGTTACATGACTGCAGTACTAGCTCAAGAACATGGTGATCAGTTAAGACCAGTTGGGTACTATTCCCTTAAACTTGACAATGTGGCACTAGCATTTGGCAGCTGCTTACGAGCCATGGAAGCTACATGTCGAGCTGTAATGATTACATCTGGACTTGTTCTAGACCAAAAGTTAATCATTAAATGTCCACATTCAGTCCATTCTCTACTATCCATGAACAGAGTGTCACAAGTTACATCAGCTAGATGGACTAGATGGACAGCAGTTTTGGAAGCTCCCAACCTATATTTTCACAAAGCCAGTCCTGTAAACCCATCATCCTTGCTCCCACTTCCCGAGGAACAAGGGGAGGGAGAGAGAGAAGTGCATGACTGCGTGAAAATAATAGAGGAAATGGAAGAAGTACGCTTAGTAGAAGAAGAGCCACTACAGAACCCAGATTTAATCCTATTCACAGATGGTTCCTCTTTTATTGACAAGGGTATCAAGAAAGCTGGGTGGGCAGTCACAAGCCCATACGAAGTATTAGCTGAAGGAAGTTTGCCCCCAGCTACATCAGCTCAGCAGGCCGAATTAAAGGCACTTACAGAAGCATGTCATGTGGCAAGAGATAAAACTGCTAACATCTATACTGACTCCAGATATGGTTTTAGAGTAGCACATGATTTTGGCCAACTGTGGTGAAAAAGAGGATTTCTCACAACAGCAGGTACACCTATCCGAAATGGAAAGGAAGTACGAGATCTTCTAGAAGCTATGACCTTGCCCAAAGAAGTATCAGTTCTAAAATGTAAAGCCCATACTCATGAGGACACTATGGAAGCAAGAGGAAATGCTCTTGCGGACCAAGCAGCAAGGGAAGCTGCCTCCCTTTGTGCCTCTCATTGGCATCAGGAATCCTGTCACATTTACAAATTGGGAGTAACAACCTTATTACATGATTTACGCGAAATGCAGAGTGATTGTACAAAGGAAGAAAAATGGACATCGTTAGAATCAGGTATTCAACCATATGATGATGAAATTTGGAGAGAAGTTCAAACTTGTAAACCAGTATACCAGTCGCACCGCAATCACTAATGCCCTTCTTAGCTCAACAAATTCATTCATGGGGACACATATCACCTCAACAAATGATGGATCGATTCCATAGAAGTTGGTGTGGTAAAGGATTCAAAAAACATGCACAATTGGTAGCAAACCGATGTGTAACCTGTCAAAAGAATAACTTGGGTCCTATAACATCAATGCCTCAATTAAGAGCTCCTGCTCCCACAGGTCCATTCCAGGACTTACAAATAGATTACATCACTCTTCCTAAATGTCAACAGTACAATGACGTCCTTGTAATAGTGGATAAATTCTCCAGATGGGTGGAAGCTGCTCTAGCTAGAAGAGGGACAGCTGCCCATACAGCCAAAGTGCTATGCAAAGACTTTATTCCCAGATGGGGAGTACCAGCTAGCATTGACTCAGACAATGGAACCCACTTTACAGGAGCTGTTTGTAGGGAAGTCTGTAAACTACTAAACATTAACTGGAATTTACACTGTCCTTATCATCCACAATCATCAGGACAAGTGGAACGTATGAATCGAACTTTGAAAGAAAGACTGTCTAAATACAGCCAGGAAGGCATGAATTGGGTCCAAGCTTTGCCAATAGTATTATGCAGTATTAGAGCAACACCAAACAGAACAACAGGCCTGAGCCCTTTTGAAATCATCACAGGCAGACCAATGTCTCTGCCAGGAACTATTGACTTGAGGAAAGCAGACTGTCATTTAATGAGTGATGCTTTGCTGTCTTACTGTCAAAATCTAACAAATGCTGTTAGCTCTGCTTCTCAACAGGTGTTAGCTGCGTGGGGCGATCCTCCGGAGGGTGGACACGACCTGGTGCCCGGTGAAGAAGTGTACGTCAAAAAGCTGCAAAAGGAACCTTTGGGATCAAAGTGGGAAGGTCCTTTCGTAATCCTTCTCACCACCCAATCCGCTGTTAAGTTAAAAGGAAAGAAAAGTTGGATTCAAGCATCGCACGTGAAGCGCGCGTACAAGTAAAATGTTTCCCACAATTTTAATTTTCAGTTATTTGATTGACTTTGTGAATGTTGTATCAGAAATGAATAAGAACACATTCCTTTACACATCTAAGATATATGCTGAAAACTTTAACATTTCTAATTGTTGGGTATGCATTGCAACCCCTACTAACTCAGGGGAGGGTATTCCCTTTCTAACTATTCCCTTTAATGCTTCAGAAACAGCAGAATGGTACATCTATCAAAGCGTCCCTCGCTCTGTGGTGACCCGTTCTGGAGCATATACGTGTGAAAATGGGAGGTACCAGGTTGACATCCAAAAATCTATTAACTTATGGAAATCTGCAGGCTATCCACTAAACACCTTTTCAGGATGGCACCAACTTCAATTTAACCCTGACAAAAAACCTCAACATCTTAACCTCCCAACTAATATTAAACAAAAAGGATCAATTTGCCTCATCAGTAAGGATCCTAAAGGGATACCAATGGGTAATAGTAATTGTACTAACTATGTAGATGTTAACACAGCTGTTAAATGTACAAACAACCGCTTAGAAAGAGTTATACGGTCCTCAAGGATAACAGGCATACCTAACCTCAGAAATAATAAAACATTCGAAGACCAATGGCTCTTAGAATATATTTACTCATATTCTGCTTATAATGGAACTTATTTCATTTGTGATGATAAAGCATATCCCTGGCTCCCAAGATCCTGGTCAGGATCTTGCTATTTAGGATACATGGTACCTGCCATTCATCATGTAACTAATCTCCTGCATATTTCAGAAATGACTGTACAAAGAAAAAAACGTTCCATCACCTTTAGAGATGCAATTTTTGCTAGATTCATTCCTTTTTATTGGGAAGTAAGGATGGAGAATGAGTTAAATAAAATAACAACCATCATACAAGATGTGGCTGATTACACTGCCACTGCCCTAGATAAAATCTCTGACGAAATGCGAACAATTCGAACCGTGGAATTGCAAAATCAAATGGCACTTGACTATGTGCTAGCCGAAAAAGGTGGCACATGCGCCCTGATTGGTGCAGAATGTTGCACTTTCATTCCCGATAAATCTGAAGAAGTTAAAGATTTGGTATTACATATCCAAAAAGAAATCAAAAAACTTGATCCATCCCAAGTTCTCTCTCTCTGGGATAGAATTTGTGGGTGGCTTGGACACACTGGAATGTCCATAATGAGAATAATCCTATTCTCCTGTGCAGCTGGATTCATCATTTATATAACATACCAATGTGCTACGTGCATCAAACAACTATTCGCTAAGCGCAGGGGACCAACTGTCAGGATGATTCACACTAACCCTACTGCACCCCCAATTGATGAATTTGAGGTGAAATACTTTTGTTGAAATGTTAACCGTAATATTATCAATCAATTATTTGTATAATCTATTAATAATGAATCTATAGCATCAAATTTGACTAATTTATTAATTGTTATTTTGTAATAATGATTCTTTAAGAATTTTAATGATTATTGTTGAAATACTTGTTGCAATGCTAAGTTTCCATTCTATTGTTTAAATCTGTAATGACAATATGAATGATTTATTCTGTGCGCTTTTACCTATCCTATCGCTTTAATGATATCTTTTATCTTATTCTGATATATCTCACTTGATCTTTCAATTTATCAAAGGGGCGACTGCAGAAGCCAGGTATTTCAAATACACTTAATATAGGTAAAAAGCTGCTTAAAGCATAAATATAAATTCCCAGTTTCAAAATGAAAGAAACATACAATTTCCAAACTCAGTCATGAGTTTGCAAAACACAGAAGTCTGATAAAAACATTAAATTTTTTCCAAGGACAAGGGTTGAATCCATGGCAACGAGGAATAAGAATGAACGAATTGCATGATTCTCACGCCATTTCAGATTACAGTAAATTACATCCCACGATTATACTAGCTGAAACATTTTAGACTGTACATAGAACATAGAACATAGAACAGTACAGCACAGAACAGGCCCTTCGGCCCTCAATGTTGTGCCGAGCCATGATCACCCTACTCAAACCCACCTATCCACCCTATACCCGTAACCCAACAACCCCCCCCTTAACCTTACTTTTATTAGGACACTACGGGCAATATAGCATGGCCAATCCACCTAACCCGCACATCTTTGGACTGTGGGAGGAAACCGGAGCACCCGGAGGAAGCCCACGCACACAGGGGGAGGACGTGCAGACTCCACACAGACAGTGACCCAGCCGGGAATCGAACCTGGGACCCTGGAGCTGTGAAGCATTTATGCTAACCACCATGCTACCCTGCTGCCCGTGTTGCCTTGTTTTTAATAAATGGACAGTTAAAACATCGAATCAAATATAATATATATATTTGATTCCAACATTCTACAGTTTGAATTATATTTTCGGAATTATGCCTCGCATAGTATGATGAGATAACATAAGGTCTCCATTGTTGCAGCAGTGAGGTCAGCATGAGGTCTCCATTGTGGCAATAGGTAGGTCAACATTGCTGGTTTTGATAAAGCACAATATCCCATGAAAAATATACAGACAAGCAACAATTGGAAGTAATGTTACATCGTGAAGATGGACGGCTTGTTATCAAATCAAATGTGTTTGAGTCCAAACCCAAACCAATTAGGATTATATTGGGGTGTGATCGGATCACTTAAGACAGATATGAAATAGTATATCCATGGATGATTTGGCCACCATTTTAGAAAGAAAGGAAGAAGAAAGAAAGAAAGAAAGAAAGAGAAGTTAAAAACAGAAAGAGGGGTGGAGAGAGAGAGAAAGACAGAAAGAGAGGTGGAGAGAGAGAGAGAAAGACAGAAAGAGAGGTGGAGAGAGAGAGAGAAAGACAGAAAGAGAGGTGGAGAGAGAGAGAGAAAGACAGAGAGCCAGAGCGAGAGACAGAAAGAGCCATAAAGTAAAGGAAGAGAATTAGAAAAGAGTTCTGTATTCATATTTCATTTTCATACTTTGACTTCAGACTTTGACTTTTAAAGTTGTGTTCAGGCTACTGTCTCAGAAGATAATTCCTGGGATTCTTGAAGAAAATCAAATTGTCTACAAACTACCTTTTAAATGATTTTCAAGTTGTAACCAATGAACTCCAAATAAAACAATTCTTATTTGCACCTGACAAGTTTTTAAACTTGATTTTCTACTGAGTTTCAGTTAAACTCAAGAACACCCGGTAACCTTGAATTGAAGCTCTACTTGACAATCATAAGTTCCTTCAGTTAGTTCTAATTTCTTCCTTGGGTTAGTTCTACTTTCCACGAGATTACTGATGTTTAATCCCCTTTCTCAATTGTAAAACTGGATAGCACAGATTCTTAATAAACCTGATGTTACTTTGTCAGTCATAACCATAGCAGAGACTTGAAGCTAACACTAAAGAAAATTTAAAGCTCTTCTATATGCATTGAAACAGCAAACAAAAAAATCAGTAATACGAGGGATGAGGTGATGAAAAATGAAAATCGCTTATTGTCACAATGCTTCAAATGAAGTTACTGTGAAAAGCACGTAGTCGCCACTACATTCAGGGAGGCTGGAACGGGAATTGAACCGTGCTGCTGGCTTGCCTTGGTCTACTTTAAAAGCCAGCTCTTTAGCCCTGTGCTAAACTGCCTGTCAATTATGGAACAAAAGGGAGATCTATGCATGGAGACAGAAATAATCGGTGAGCTACTACGTGAATTGTCTTTACCAAGGAAGACAACGCTGGCAAAGTCAAAAGATTGAAATAAGGGAGAGAAGTTAGTGTGGATTTGTTCAAGGCGAATTATGCTCAACCAACTTATGAGGTTTCTGAATAAGGAAGAGCTGATGAGGGCAATGAGATTGCTGTGATGTTGTCATGTGAGAGTACCTATGAGAAATGAGTGTTTATAAGTGGGTGTGTATATAAATATCTGTACTGAGAGGACCTTTAAGAAATGGGTGTTTCCTACAGCAGTGATGTCAGAGAGTGGGTGGAGTTCAGCTCTTTAATCCATGTTTGAACCAAGGCTGTAATGAGCTTGGTAGCCAAGTGATCCAGGCAGAGCTTAACTGAGCATCCGTGAGCAGGGTATTGCTGAGTAAGTACTGCTAGATAGCATTATAGATAACCCCTTCCATCACTTTACTCTTGATCAAAAGTAGACTGATGGGGTGGTAATTGGCTGGGTGGATTTGTCCTGTTTCCTATGTACTTAACATACCTGGGCAATGGGCCACATTGCTGGATAGATGAGAGTAATGTAGCTCTATTGGAACAGCTCGGCTCGGAGCGCGGCAAATTCTGGAGCACAAGTATTCAATACTTTTCCCCTGAATATTGTCGGGACCCATAGCGTTTACAGTACTCAGTGCTTTCAGCCATTTCTTGATATTACGTGGAGTGAATCAAATTGGCTGAAGACTGATATATGTGATGCTGGGGACCTGTGGAGAAGGCGGAGATAGATCATCCACTCGGCACTTCTGGCTGAAGATTGCTTCAAATGCTTCAACCTTGTCTTTTACACATCTGCTGGGCTCCGCCATCATTGAGGATGGGATATTTGTGGGGCCTGCTCTTCAACTGGGTTGTTTACTTGTCCACTATCATTCACGGCTGGATGTGGTAGGACTGTAGAGCTTAATCTGTTGGTTGTGGAATTGTTTAGTTTTGTCTATCACGCTGCTGTTCTGCTTGGCGTGCAAGTAGTCCTATGTTGTAGCTTCAGAATGTTGACTCCTTATTTTTAGGTATGCCTGATGCTGCTCCTGGCATGCTCTCCTGCACTCTTCATTGAACCAGGGTTAATCCTTTGGCTTTGTGGTAGCATGCGGGATATGTCGTGCCATGAGGTTACAGATTGCAGTTAAGTACAATTCTGCTGCTGCTGATGGTCTACAGCGCCTCATAGATACCCAGTCTTGAATCGCTGGATCTGTTCGAAGTCTGTTCCATTTAGCATGGTGGTAGTGCCACACAAGATGATGGAGGGTATACTCAAAATGAAGACAATTACTTTCTACTTTCCATGCCTGGGGGGGATTTATGAGAAATTGTGCAGGGCAGGAAACGAAGCCTTTATGAAGATTCTGTGGCAACAACTGGATAGGTAAAAATGGAGGCAAACAGGTTCAAGGTAGGTTCACTTAAACACACATCACAAGGCAGATTTAAAGGAGGATGGTGTGGTCAGTTGAGCTGAATGTTGCAGAGAAGTCAATATAAGCAAGGAGACAATTTGTCATATTCAGTCCCAGTTGATTTCATTTTGTATCCCAGGATTGTCATATGAGGAGACATAAGAATTTTAATTGGAATGTATAAAATTCTGAAAGGACTGGACAGACTGGAGACAGGGATGCTGCTTCCTTTGACTGGAGGGTCCAGAGCAATGGGCCACAGTCTCAGGATGCAGGATAGGCATTTAGGACAGAGATGAGGAGAAATGTCTTCACGCAGATGCTGGTGGACATACATAATTCTCTAGCATGGAAGACTTAAGGCCAAGTCACTGAATAAATTTAAGACGGTAATATTAGATTTCTAGACTCCAAAGGTGTCACAGGGTATGGGGAGAGTGCTGTAGTATGGCGTTGAGGTAGAGAATCAGCTTCATCATGCTGAATGATAGAGCAGGTTCAAAGGGCCGACCGGCCTACTGCTCCTTCTATTTTCTGTGTTGATCATTGTTTTCAATGATGCGATGAGGTTAGAAGTCTGGCTGTTGATGTTGAGAGAGGACATTTGGGAAAGATGCTTGGGAAACATGATATTCTGATTCAAAAAAGATTGCATGGACAAACCCAGCAACTACAGACCACTCAGTTTAACCTTGTTAGTGGGGAAGATTCTAGAAACAATTATTGAGGAAAGAATTAAGAGTCACTTGGAAAATGAGGGTTGATTAGGAACAGCCAGCTTGGATGTTCTGGACATTTTTCAGACGGATTGATGAGGGTAATGTTATAGACATGGTATACATGGTCTTACAAAAGGGGTTTGTTAGAGTGTCACACACAGACTTGTGAGAAAAGTTATAGCTCATGGAATAAATGGCACAGTAGCAACATGGATTCTAAATTGGCTGAGTAACAGGAAGTAGAGAATAATGTTCAATGGGCATTTTTGGGGTTGGAGGAAGCTTTCTAGCGCTGTTCCCCAGGGATCGGTATCGAGACTCTTGCTTTTCCTGACATATCTTAATGGCCTGGATCTTGGGGGGGAATTTCAAAGTTTACGGATAATACAAAACTTGGATGTATTATAAAATGAGGACAGCGATGAACTTCAAAAGGACATAGACAAGTGGGTGAAGTCTGCAGATGAAGTTCAATGCAGAAATTAGAGGTGATTCATTTTGGTCAGAAGAACATGGAGACAATATAAAATCAGGGGTACAATTCCTGTATATGTCCATAGACCATTGAAGGTGTCAGGACAGGTGGAAAGAGCAGTTGATAAAGCACATAGTATCCTAGAAATTATTAATAGGGGCAAAGTACAAGAGCAAATTATGCTGAACTCATACAAGACATTAGTTAGACCTCAGTTGGAATATTGTGTACAGATCTGAACATCACACTGCATGGTCCACTGGCTCCATCTTCTCTGGGTTACACACTGTCTTATCTCACTCGCTCCATCCTCCCCGGGTTAAACACTGATCTAACTGGCTCCAACCTCCCGGGTTAGACACGGTCTGATCTCACTGGCCCCATTCTCCCCGGGTTAAACATTTTCTGATCTCACTGGCTCCTGATCTCACTGGCTTCATCCTCCACGGGTTACACAGTGTCTGATCTCATTGGCTCCATCCTCCCCGGGTTACACACTGTCTGATCTCACTGGCCCCATTCTCCCCAGGTTAAACATTGTCTGATCTCACTGGCTTCATCCTCCCCGGGTTACACACTGTCTGATCTCACTGACTCCATCCTCCCCGGGTTACACACTGTCTGATCTCACTGGCTCCATCCTCCCCGGGTTACACACTGTCTGATCTCACTGACTCCATCCTCCCCGGGTTACACACTGTCTGATCTCACTGGCTCCATCCTCCCCGGGTTACACACTGTCTGATTTCACTAGCTCCATCCTCCCCGCGTTACACATTGTCTGATCTCACTGCCTTCCTCCTCTTCATTTCAGTTGTCTCAATTCTAATTGGTCCTCCACCCATTTGCGAAATACAAACAAACAAAGTAGCGGTGGAAGTAAGCCATCTGCCCCCCTCCATTCTGCTGTTTTATTGACAAGATCAAAGCTGATAAGCCACAACTCCATTTTTTCTTTCTATCCTCATCCCTCCCAGAAATTATTAACCTTGTCAGGCAGAAATCTCACTCAGCCTTAAAAATGATTCTGCCTCCACCACTCTGGGGGGGGGGGGGGGGGGGGGGTATTAACTGTGCTCCCTTCTCTCTGCTCTCTCCAGTTGTAATGTTTTCATTTGTAAAGCGCGCAATGAATTTCCTGGACCCAATCCAACTTTGGGCTTTCAAACCATTTCCGCATTTTAACAGGCATTCGCCATTTTCTCTCATCAACAGAACCCGCTTATTATCGCCATGAACCGACCCAAATATTAAGTGTATAAAATACTACACAAGAATAATGTCCTCTAACAAACTATATGAAGACTCTATAATACTAGAGCTGTAATTGTGTCTTACCGGTTTCACAGAGCAGCTCCAGCTCAACTCTCAACAAATCCCCGGATGCAGAGCGAGTTTCTCACACTGCGCCGGCGCGACAAAGAAGGTTCCGACTCTGTGGCTGTTGCCAACGCAACAAGGATGGCCGACATAAGTAGATTGCGCATGCCCACTAGACTGCGCCTACGCGGGCGACAGAGAACGGAATTTAGATCTGAGATCCAGGACAATCCCGGATAGTCTCGGCAGCGCGCGCGCGCCTGTTTTTAATGGCAATTATTTTTAGTCAATCCCACATTCAAGATCGGCAACATCATGATGTCAAAAGACACTCCCAAAGGGCAGCATGGTGGCCCAGTGGTTAGCACTGCTGCCCACGGCGCGAGGACCCGGGTTCAATCCCGCCCCGTCACTGTCTGTGTGGAGTTTACACTTTCTCCCGGTGTCTGTGTGGGTTTCGCCTCTGCAACCCAAAGATGTGCAGAGTAGGTGGATTGGCCACACTAAATTGCCCTTTAATTGTAAAAAAAATAATTGGGTGTTTTAAATTTATTTTAAAAAACAGCCCCAAAACTCCACCAGCTTGGGGCACGGCCAGAACATGTGTGTGTGATGTGCGGGCCCCCTTGAACAATGCTCGCACCCATCTTCCATCACGTCAAAAAGCAGCACATCTCACTTTAGCTTGAACTCAGCCTCGCGCAAGACAATGTCACATTCACCCTCCTCAATGACTCATACCACACCTCTTCCTCTAGTATCAGCCTCAACTCCATCCATTTTGCCTTCATCCCCTCAAACAAACCCCAAATACTGTTTTGCCAACCTCCGCATCAGAACTAAATCCATCTCTCTGTGTCCAAAAGCCCATATTTCTCCGTTAACTCCTCCAAGCTAGCAAACCGCCCCTTCAAAATAGATCCCCCACCTTCTCCAACCCTCATTTCAAACAATAAATGTGGCATCCAGCCTTGGCGGCTCGTATAAGTGATTGGCACAGATGGGAGCAAGCCCTCAATTTGAAATGCTGGCAGAGCTGCCTCCAAATGTTTTTGCCTCACCACCACTGGATTTGTTGACTATTCATTTCTTCGGCAACACCCGGAGTGGAGGTGTTACGAACGCTCCCAAATTCATCTCCCTAACTTACTCTGATTTCATCCACACCCAGAGGGACTCGGCATCCCTGCACCCAACAACTCCTCCATGTTAGCTGTCCATTAGTAATATAACAAATTTGGCAATGCGAGGCCCCCTGCCTGTCTCTCCCTCTGAAGCACCCCCTTCAAATCCTCGGGACCTTACCCATCCAGATATATCCTGTAATAAGCCAGTCTAACTCTTCAAAGATTATTTGGTCTGGAATACTGGGAGGCACTGAAACAGGAATAGGGATATAGGTAATATATTCAATCTAACTGACTGAACTCGACCCACCAGCGGGAGGCTGTCCCACCTCTGCAGCTCTGCCTTGACCCTCCCTATCGTTCATATAATTCAGCTTCCATAGCCATCCCCACGATCCCACCACCAGTATCCCAAGTACTGGGAGCTAGTCTCTGCTAATCAAAGCAGTAATCCCCTTGATCACGCTCCCCCTACCGCTGCTCCTGCCACAAAACATTCACTTTTCCCTATATCCTGCTTATCGCCAGAGAAATCTCCAACTTGTTGTAAAATCTCTATGATGTTCCCAATAAATTTCTCCGGATCCCTTAAGTATTACAGCAAATGGTCAGCATATAATGATACCCTATGTTCGTGACCCTGCTCTAAATATCCCATTACATTCCTTCAAGGCCATCAACATCATAGCCAATGACTTAATTGCCATTACAATCAGCAAATGAGACAACACATATCATTACCCCATGCCCCAATGTAACTGAAAGGTCTCAGAGGTCATTTTATTAGTACAAACATTTGCAAATGGCTCCGATACAGCAGCCACAAACAGGACACAAATACTGGACCCAGCCTAAATTCCTCCAATACTGGAAAGAGAACGAACGCCTTCTTTGTGTCCAAAGAAACAATAATCTCCGGTACTGGTCGCAGAAGTAAGCACTGCTTGACGCATCTGGCGCACCCTCTCCGACAGCCTTTCACGAACCCTGTCTGATCTTCCCCTGCTCACTCTTAGAGGCCCCACTCCAAGTCCTCAAGCCTACACCCTGGCCAGCAGTTTGGCGTCTATGTTCAACGGTATGACCCACAGTCCTTGGTCTTTGTCCCCAATGACACCTGTCCCCAATGTCTCCAGGAGAGCCCCCCACTCCAATGAATCCCTAGAATGCCCAGCAACAACGGACCCAACTGATCCATTAACTTTTTATCGAACTCCACCAGGAATCAATCCAGCCCCGGCACATTCCCTAATTGCATCTGCCTTAATACACACACTGGATCTCCGCCAAACAAAGCAGGGACTCCGAACTCCTCACACAACTCCACAAATAGTGGACACTTCAACAGTTCTGGTCAAGTATAGTCAACAGTCTGATAACCTCCCTTTGGTGGTGGTACATGGGAGCGGTCCGAGGTTGTTGGGGCATGACGTGCAATGCCACTTGCGGTTAAATTGACAGCGGGCATGCAGTACGCTCCATGCTGCTCCTGGCCTGGTGCGCTCCTCTCTGTGCTGCTTGTGGCCAGGATCACTCCTCTCCTCGCTGCTTCTGGCCGGGTGCGGTCCTCTCCTCGCTGCTTGTGGCCGGGTGCGCTCCTCTCTGCGCTGCTTCTGGCCGGGTGCGGTCCTCTCCTCGCTGCTTGTGGCCGGGTGCGCTCCTCTCTGCGCTGCTCCTGGCCGGGTGCGGTCCTCACTGCGCTGCTCCTGGCCGGGTGCGGTCCTCTCGGTGCTGCTTCTCGCCGGGTGTCCTCCTCTCGGTGCTGCTCCTGGCCGGGTGCGCTCCTCTCTGTGCTGCTTCTGGCCGGGGGCACTCCTCCTCGCTGCTCCTGGCGGGTGCGCTCCTCTCTGTGCTGCTTCTGACCGGAATCACTCCTCTCCTCTCTGCTCCTGGCCGGCTGCGCTCCTCTCTGCGCTGCTTCCGACCGGGTGCGCTCCTCTCCTCTCTGCTCCTGGCCGGGTGCGCTCCTCTCCTCTCTGCTCCTGGCCGGGTGCACACGTCTCCTCTCTGCTCCTGGCCGGGTGCACACCTCTCCTCGCTGCTCCTTGCCGGGTGCGCTCCTCTCCTCTTTGCTTCTGGCCGGGTGCGGTCCTCTCCTAGCTGCTCCTTGCCGGGTGCACTCCTCTCCTCTCTGCTCCTGGCCAGGTGCCCTCCTCTCCTCGCTGCTCCTGGCCGGGTGCTCTCCTCTCCTCGCTGCTTCCGGCCGGGTGCCCTCCTCTCCTCTCTGCTCCTGGCCAGGTGCCCTCCTCTCTGCGCTGCTTCCGGCCGGGTGCCCTCCTCTCCGCGCTGCTTCTGGCCAGTGATGTGTTAAATGAGTTGGATGAGGTTAAATGAGGTGGCCACGTGGTGAGAGATGTCCGGAAGCGGTATGATGACATGCGGAGAACTGCGGTCAGGTGGCGGGCAGGCAACTTTGAGCAGCCGTAATATGGAGCCATCAGCCATTTCAACAATGAAAGACCTGGGAGCAGCCTGTCTGACGACAACAGCTGGGCTGACTAACCTCCCTCAGGCAACTGGACGTGAACAACATCTTCTTGGAGCCAGCACAGGCAGATCAGTGGCATGAGCACCATACGTGATCTTCTGCTGGACCCTGGATCACTGCACTTTCTGTAGCACCGTGAGGTGGTCAAGGTCTGGAACATGGATGGCTGGAACAGTCGTCCGCAGGTTGCAGTTCATGAGCAGCTGAGCTGGAGACAAAGGCGTTGCCCTGTATGCCAACAGTGCAGGTTAAAATCAGATGCTGAGTCTGCAGCCTTGCAAAGCAGCCGCTTGACAATATGGACCCCCTTCTCGGCCTTCCCGTTTGATTGCGGGTAATGGGGACTGGATGTGATATGCCTGAATTGGTAGGATCGTGCAAAGTCGGGCCACTCTTGGCTGTAGAAACATGGACCGTTGTCACTCATTACTGTGAGTGGTATCGCGTGCCTGGCAAACGTCTCTTTGCAGGCTTTGATGACTGACTTGGACGTGAGGTCCGACAGTTCCAAGTAACTGGAGAAGTAGTCGACTAAAAGCACGCAATCATGCCTGTTTGCATGAAAGAGGTCTATCCCCACCTTGGACCATGGAGAGGTTACGATCTCGTGCTGTTGCAGTGTTTCCTTTGGCTGGGGTGGTTGGAATTTCTGGCATGTTGTGCAGTTGAGGACTGTGTTGGCAATGTCCTGGCTGATGCCAGGCCAGTAAACTGCCTGCTGAGCTCTGCGTCGACATATCTCGACCCCAAGGTGACCCTCATGGATCTGTCTGAGCACCATGGTTTGCATGCTTTGGGGAATGACGATTCAATCCAGTTTTAGAAGGATCCCCTCAACAACCATTAACTCGTCCTTAACGTTGAAGAACTGGGGGCACGGCCCCTTTTGTCAGCCGCGGGCGAGGTGTTGCATCACGCGCTGCAGTAGAGGATCTTTGGCACTTTCTTCGTGTATTTGGACAACTCGTTCATCAGTGGCTGGGAGGTTGCTGGCACACAACTGTACCTGTGCCGCAATGCGGTGAATGAAGTCGCCCTGTTCACACGGCGTGGTGATGGATCGGGATAGGGCATCCGCGATGATCAGTTCCTTAACCGGTGTGTAGACGAGTTCGAAGTCATATCAACGGAGGCGAAGAAGAATTCACTGCAGCCGAGGTGTCATGTCATTTAAATCCTTCTGGATTATGTGGACTAAAGGCCTGTGGTCTGTTTCTACCTTAAACTTTGACAGACCGTATACGTAGTCATGAAACTTGACTGTTCCTGTCAGCAGACCCAAACACTCTTTTTCAATCTGGGCATACCTTTGTTCGGCCGGAGTCATGGCCCTGGATGCATATGCCACTGGAGCCCAGGACGAGGAGTCGTCACTCTGGAGGAGCACCGCCCCAATGCCGTCCTGGCTAGCGTCTGTGGGTATTTTGGTATCCTTGGTCGGGTCAAAGAATGCCAGTACTGGGGCTGTGGTGAGCTTCGCCTTCAGCTCAAGCCACTCCGCTTGATGTGCGGGAAACCACTGGAACACTGTGGACTATTTTACTAGATGCCGGAGGGCTGTGGTAGAACATAGAACATAGAACACTACAGCGCAGTACGGGCCCTTCGGCCCTCGAAGTTGCGCCGACCTGTGAAACCATCTGAAGCCTATCTGACCTACACTATTCCATATTCATCCATATGTATATCCAGTGACCACTTAAATACCCTTAAATTTGGCGAGTCTACTACTATTGCAGGCAGGGCGTTCCACACCCCTACTACTCTCTGAGTAAAGAAACTGCCTCTGACATCTGTCCTATATCTCTCACCCCTCAATTTAAAGCTATGTCCCCTCGTGTTGGTCATCACCATCCGAGGAAAAAGACTCTCACTGTCCACCCTATCTAACCCTCTGACTATCTTATATGTCTCTATTAAGTCACCGCTCAGCCTTCTCCTCTCTAACGAAAACAACCTCAATTCCCTGAGCCTTTCCTCGTAAGACCTTCCCTCCATACCAGGCAACATTCTAGTAAATCTCCTCTGAACCCTTTCCAAAGCTTCCACATCCTTCCTATAATGTGGTGACCAGAACTGCACGCAGTACTCCAGGTGTGGCCGCACCAGAGTTATGTACAGCTGCAGCATGACCTTGTGGTTCCGAAACTCAATCCCCCTGCTTATAAAGGCTAGCACACCATATGCCTTCTTAACAGCCCTATTAACCTGGGTGGCAACTTTCAGGGATTTATGTACCTGGATGCCGAGATCTCTCTGTTCATCTACACTACCAAGAATCTTGCCATTAGCCCAGTACTCTGCATTCCTGTTACTCCTTCCAAAGTGAACCACCTCACACTTTTCCGCATTAAACTCCATCTGCCACCTCTCAGCCCAGCTCTGCAGCTTATCTATGTCCCTCTGTATCCTATAACATCCTTCAGCACTATCCACAACTCCACCGACCTTCGTGTCATCTGCAAATTTACTAACCCATCCTTCTACACCCTCTTCCAGGTCATTTATAAAAATGACAAACAGCAGTGGCCCCAAAACAGATCCTTGCGGTACACCACTAGTAACTGAACTCCAGGATGAACATTTGCCATCAACCACCACCCTCTGTCTTCTTTCAGCTAGCCAATTGCTGATCCAAACCGCTAAATCACCTTCAATTCCATACTTCCTTATTTTCTGCAATAGCCTACCGTGGGGAACCTTATCAAACGCCTTACTGAAATCCATATACACCACATCAACAGCTTTACCCTGATCCACCTGTTTGGTCACCTTCTCAAAAAACTCAATAAGGTTTGTGAGACATGACCTACCCTTCACAAAACCGTGTTGAGTATCGCTAATCAACTTGTTCTTTTCAAGATGATTATAAACCCTATCTCTTATAACCTTTTCCAACATTTTACCCACAACCGAAGTAAGGCTCACAGGTCTATAATTACCAGGGTTGTCTCTACTCCCCTTCTTGAACAAGGGGACAACATTTGCTATCCTCCAGTCTTCCGGCACTATTCCTGTCGACAAAGACGACATAAAGATCAAGGACAAAGGCTCAGCAATCTCCTCCCTGGCTTCCCAGAGAATCCTAGGATAAATCCCATCTGGCCCAGGGGACTTATCTATTTTGACATTTTCTAAAATTGCTAACACCTCCTCCTTTTGAACCTCAATTCCATCTAGCCTGGTCGACTGAACCTGAGTGTTCTCCTCGACAACATTGTCTTTCTCCAGTGTAAACACTGACGAAAAATATCCATTTAATGCTTCCCCTATCTCCTCTGATTCCACACACAACTTTCCACTACTATCCTTGATTGGCCCTAATCTTACTCGAGTCATTCTTTTGTTCCTGATATACCTATAGAAAGCCTTAGGGTTTTCCTTGATCCTATCCGCCAACGACTTTTCGTGTCCTCTCCTCGCTCTTCTTAACTCTCCCTTTAGGTCCTTCCTGGCTAACTTGTAACTCTCAAGTGCCCTAACTGAGCCTTCATGTCTCATCCTAACATAAGCCTTCTTCTTCCTCTTGACAAGTGCTTCAACTTCCTTAGTAAACCACGGCTCCCTTGCTCGACAACTTCCTCCCTGCCTGACTGGTACATACTTATCAAGGACACGCAGTAGCTGTTCCTTGAAAAAGCTCCACATTTCGATTGTACCCATCCCCTGCAGTTTCCTTCCCCATCCTATACCTCCTAAATCTTGCCGAATAGCATCATAATTGCCTTTCCCCCAGCTATAATTCTTGCCTTGCGGTATATACCTATCCCTGCCCATTGCTAAAGTAAACATAACCGAGTTGTGATCACTATCACCAAAGTGCTCACCTACATCTAAATCTAACACCTGGCCGGGTTCATTACCCAGTACCAAATCCAATGTGGCCTCGCCCCTTGTTGGCCTGTCTACATACTGTGTCAGAAAACCCTCCTGCACACACTGCACAAAAACTGACCCATCTATAGTACTCGAACTATAGTATTTCCAGTCAATATTTGGAAAGTTAAAGTCCCCCATAACAACTACCCTGTTACTCTCGCTCCTGTCAAGAATCATCTTTGCAATCCTTTCCTCTACATCTCTGGGACTATTTGGAGGTCTATAGACAACTCCCAACAGGGTGACCTCTCCTCTACTGTTCCTAACCTCGGCCCATACTGCCTCAGTAGACGAGTCCTCAAGCGTCCTTTCTACCGCCGTAATACTTTCCTTGATTAACAATGCCACACCCCCCCCTCTTTTACCAGCTTCTCTGTTCTTACAGAAACATCTAAATCCTGGAACCTGCAACAACCATTCCTGTCCCTGCTCTACCCATGTCTCCGAAATCGCCACAACATCGAGATCCCAGGTACCAACCCATGCTGCAAGCTCACCCACCTTATTCCGGATGCTCCTGGCGTTGAAGTAGACACACTTCAAACCAGCATCCTGCTTGCCGGTGCCCTCTTTCGAACTTTTAACCCTATCCCTGACCTCACTACTCTAAACATCCTGTACACTGGGACTACAATTTAGGTTCCCATCCCCCTGCTGAATTAGTTTAAACCACCCCGAAGAGCACTAGCAAATCTCCCTCCCAGGATATTGGTACCCCTCTGGTTCAGGTGAAGACCATCCTGTTTGTAGAGGTCCCACCTACCCCAGAATGAGCCCCAATTATCCAGGAAACCAAAACCCTCCCTCCTGCACCATCCCTGTAGCCACGTGTTCAACTCCTCTCTCTCCTTATTTCTTACTTCGCTAGCACGTGGCACGGGTAACAACCCAGAGATAACAACTCTGTTTGTTCTAGCTCTCAGCTTCCACCCTAGCTCCCTGAATTTCTGTCTCAAATCCCCATCTCTCTTCCTACCTATGTCGTTGGTACCTATGTGGACCACGACTTGGGGCTGCTCCCCCTCCCCCTTAAGGATCCCAAAAACACGATCAGAGACATCACGAACCCTGGCACCTGGGAGGCAACACACCAACCGTGAGTCTCTTTCGTTCCCACAGAACCTCCTGTCTGTTCCTCTAACTATGGAGTCCCCAATGATAAGTGCTCTGTTCCTCTTCTCCCTTCCCTTCTGAGCAACAGGGACAGACTCTGTGCCAGAGACCTGCACCCTATTGCTTACCCCTGGTAAGTCGTCCCCCTCAACAGTATCCAAAACGGTATACTTGTTATAGAGGGGAACGACCACAGGGGATCCCTGCACTGCCTGCCGGTTCCCTCTGCCTCCCCTGACGGTAACCCATCTACTTTCTTCTTTTACCTGAGGTGTGACTACCTCCCTATAACTCCTCTCAATAACCTCCTCCGCCTCCCGAATGATCCGAAGTTCATCCAGCTCCAGCTCCAGGTCCCTAATGCGGCTCTCGAGGAGCTGGAGTTGGGTGCACTTCCCGCAGATGTAGTCAGAAGGGACACGAGAGGTGACCCTTTCCTCCCACATTCTGCAGGAGGAACATTCAACTGCCCTAGCCTCCATTCCCACTGAACTAACTTCCCAACTACTGGTGTGGGATACCATGTTAGGAATGAATTTTCCCAGAAAATTTGCCATCCCGAGGAAACGGAGGACCACCTTTTTGTCCTCTGGGGTCTTCATGGCATTGATTGCCAGCACCTTGTCAACATCAGGTTGCACACCCTGCTGTGAAATGTGGTCACCCAGAAACTTACTAGCGAACCGAGCAAATGAGCATTTGGCCCTGTTGAGCTGGAGGCCATTTTCGTGGATCCTCTGGAAAACCTGTCTGAGGCGAGCGATGTGATCCTCGGACGTCGTGGACCAGATGATCATGTCTTCCACACAGACTCGCACCCCCTCGATGCCCTCCATCATTTGCTTCATTATTTGATGAAAGACTTCAGAAGCTGAAATGACACCGAAAGGCATGTGGTTGTAGCAATACCTGCCGAACGGAGTGTTAAACGTGCACAGCTTCCGACTGGACTCATCCAGTTGTATCTGCCAGAAACTACGCGAGGCGTCCAGCTTGGTGAAGAATTTGGCATGAGCCATCTCACAGGTTAATTCTTCTCGCTTCGGGATCAGGTAGTGCTCTCGCATTATGTTGCAATTCAGGTCTTTGGGATCGATGGAAATGCGGAGTTCACCAGAGGGTTTCTTGATGCAGACCATGGAGCTGACCCAGTCTGTTGGTTCCGTGACCTTTGAGATGATGCCCTTGTCTTGGAAGCTCTCATAGCTGCGTTTTCAGATGATCCTTGAGAGGCGCCGGCACCCGGCGTGGTCCATGGATGACTGGGATAGCATTCGGCTTCAGTAATATCTTGTAGCGATATGGGAGCATGGCCATCCCATTAAACACATTATGGTATTGCGTGAGAATATCATCTATCTCAGCCTGTGGATACGCATTGGGCGAGGCAGTCGCAGGTGTAGAGGACATGGCGTGTACTCGCTGGACCAAATTTAGGAGTTTGCATGCGCGAGCACCAAGTAGGGATGCCTTGTCAGGCTGGACGATCTTGAATCTTAATGTCGCCTTGATTGCCTTGTGAGATACACCAAGCTGACACGATCGACTAGCGGCTATGTCATTGCCATTGTAGTCAAGGAGATGGCAGGCTGGTGGAAGAATGCTAGGTTGGTCTTGGATGCTGTCGAGGTCTGACTGGGATATGAGGTTCGCAGACGCACCAGTGTCCAATTTGAATCGGATGCGACACTGGTTGACCGTGATGACAGCACACCACTCGTCGTCAGGATCCACACTCAGAATTGAAAGCCGGTTTGAAGGCGCGGTGGAGACCAGCTCGCGTGTGGTGATGATGCCCACCCAATATGGAGGCTCGAGGCAGTCAGCATCGGGGTCCGTTGGGCTTTCGGGATCAGAATCCTGCATGCCTTGTTGTACGCAGCGGACACGTCTGCGCAGCAGCTGGGATCGCTGGCTGTTGCTCGGTGGAGCGGACCTGCAAAAGGCCGCATAATGCCCAGACATTGCCTTCCTTTGGCTGAACATTGCCACTTTAAATGGGCGGAGCCACAATTTGGGCACGTCATGACGCTGACGTCAGCGTGTTCTGTGCACCGTCGCGCACTGCGGTCGGCCGACATTTTCACATACACAGTAGGGTCTTTGGCCTCATTGTCCTCCCAGTCGTGGTGCGCATGCGTAGGGACCCGGGAAAAGCGTGCAAAGGGGCCACTCCCCTCGATGGTCAGGCCTTGCATTTTTGCGATGGCCTCCACCCTCTCTGTCTCTTGGGAGGCCAGTTTTGCAAGTTCTACTGCCCTGATGTGGGAGTAATGGTATCTGGCATGTTCACGGACAACGCACGTTTCGATGGCGACGGAAAGGGTCAGCTGTTTGATTTTGAGGAGCTGCTCCAGCAGGGAGTTCGACTGGACCCCGAAAACGATCTGATCCTGGATCATGGAATCAGCCGTCGAGTCATAATTACAGGACTGTGCTAAGATGCGGAGATGTCAAGAAGGACTGAAAAGCTTCATCCTTACCAAGAAGCCTCTGTTGGAAGATGTACAAAGCTCTCATTGACCTTGACTTCGCAGTGGCTGTCGAATTTCAGCAGAGCTGTCTTGAACTTCGTCTTGTCTTTGTCCTCGGCAAACGTGAGCGAGTTAAAGATGTGGATGGCGTGATCCCCCGCAGTCGACAGGAACAGCACAATCTTCCTGGCATCTGATGCTGCCTCGAGGTCGAAGGTCACGATATACAGGAGGAACAACTGTTTGAAGACTTTCCAGTTGGCGCTGAGGTTGTCGGAGATCCGGAGATGCGGAGGGGGTTGGATCTTTTCCATGACGCTGGATTCACTCGAGGTAGGTTCGTTAGAGTTAATAGTTCCCTATTACCATGATGTGTTAAATGAGTTGATTTAACATTGACTGCAACGAGATGCAGTGAGACTAGAAACAGGCTTCCAACACAGGAGATGGCCCAACACTGCTTTATTGAACCTGCTGATTGCTGTACATAATCTGCTGTGGGTTGACAGTCCATTAATCTAAACTGATAACCTCTGACTGGCTTGACCAGAATAGCTCTCTGTCACATGGAGACGGTTCTCAATGCCTTGTGCACTCTAACTATCTCTGAAGCTGTGTCCCGTGAGAAGCGGGAGAGTCTTGATGCCTTGTGTGTTTTATAGTGTTAGTGTCCTGTCTGGTGATTGGTTGTTCTGTGGTGTGTGTTCATTGGTTATCCTGTGTGTCAGTCACTGCCTGTCTGCATCTCATTATATACATGAGTGGATATTAGGACAGCCGGATGCTCTCCGCTCTGTGCTGCTCCTGGCCGGGTGCTCTCCTCTCCTCGCTGCTCCTGGCCGGGTGCTCTCCTCTCCTCGCTGCTCCTGGCCGGGTGCTCTCCTCTCCTCGCTGCTCCTGGCCGGGTGCTCTCCTCTCCTTGCTGCTCCTGGCCGGGTGCTCTCCTCTCCTCGCTGCTCCTGGCCGGGTGCCCTCCTCTCCTCGCTGTTCCTGGCCGGGTGCTCTCCTCTCCTCGCTGCTCCTGGCCGGGTGCTCTCCTCTCCTCGCTGCTCCTGGCCGGGAGCGCTCCTCTCCTCTCTACTCCTGGCCGGGTGCCCTCCTCTCCTCGCTGTTCCTGGCCGGGTGCTCTCCTCTCCTCGCTGCTCCTGGCCGGGTGCTCTCCTCTCCTCGCTGCTCCTGGCCGGGTGCTCTCCTCTCCGCGCTGCTCCTGGCCGGGTGCTCTCCTCTCTGTGCTGCTCCTGGCCGGGTGCTCTCCTCTCCTCGCTGCTCCTGGCCGGGTGCTCTCCTCTCCGCGCTGCTCCTGGCCGGGTGCTCTCCTCTCCTCGTTGTTCCTGGCCGGGTGCTCTCCTCTCCTTGCTGCTCCTGGCCGGGTGCTCTCCTCTCCTTGCTGCTCCTGGCCGGGTGCTCTCCTCTCCTCGCTGCTCCTGGCCGGGTGCTCTCCTCTCCTCGCTGCTCCTGGCTGGGTGCTCTCCTCTCCTCGCTGCTCCTGGCCAGGTGCTCTCCTCTCCTCGCTGCTCCTGGCCGGGTGCTCTCCTCTCCTCGCTGCTCCTGGCCAGGTGCCCTCCTCTCCTCTCTGCTCCTGGCCGGGTGCTGTCCTCTCTCCGCTGTTCCAGGCCGGGTGCTCTCCTCTCCTTGCTGCTCCTGGCCGGGTGCTCTCCTCTCCTTGCTGCTCCTGGCCGGGTGCTCTCCTCTCCTCGCTGCTCCTGGCCGGGTGCTCTCCTCTCCTCGCTGCTCCTGGCTGGGTGCTCTCCTCTCCTCGCTGCTCCTGGCCAGGTGCTCTCCTCTCCTCGCTGCTCCTGGCCGGGTGCTCTCCTCTCCTCGCTGCTCCTGGCCAGGTGCCCTCCTCTCCTCTCTGCTCCTGGCCGGGTGCTGTCCTCTCTCCGCTGTTCCAGGCCGGGTGCTCTCCTCTCCTCACTGCTTCTGGCCGGGTGCTCTCCTCTCTCCACTGCTCCTGGCCAGGTGCTCTCCTCTCCTCACTGCTTCTGGCCGGGTGCTCTCCTCTCTCCACTGCTCCTGGCCGGGTGCTCTCCTCTCTCCACTGCTCCTGGCCAGGTGCACTCCTCTCCGTGCTGCTCCTGGCCGGGTGCGCTCCTCTCCTCGCTGCTCCTGGCCGGGTGCTCTCCTCTCCTCGCTGCTCCTGGCCAGGTGCTCTCCTCTCCTCGCTGCTCCTGGCCGGGTGCTCTCCTCTCCTCGCTGCTCCTGGCCAGGTGCCCTCCTCTCCTCTCTGCTCCTGGCCGGGTGCTGTCCTCTCTCCGCTGTTCCAGGCCGAGTGCTCTCCTCTCCTCACTGCTTCTGGCCGGGTGCTCTCCTCTCTCCACTGCTCCTGGCCAGGTGCTCTCCTCTCCTCACTGCTTCTGGCCGGGTGCTCTCCTCTCTCCACTGCTCCTGGCCAGGTGCTCTCCTCTCCTCACTTCTTCTGGCCGGGTGCTCTCCTCTCTCCACTGCTCCTGGCCAAGTGCCCTCCTCTCATCGCTGCTTGTGGCCGGGTGCACACCTCTCCTCTCTGCTCCTGGCCGGGTGCACTCCTCTCCGTGCTGCTCCTGGCCAGGTGCGCTCCTCTCTCCGCTGTTCCTGGCCTGGAACTGCTATAAGCTTTCCTGCTTTATAAATAGCCTGGTCCGTTCCTCTCTATGCTGTTTCAAGCCGGATCTGCTGCTCTTTGCACTGGTTGTCTCTGTTGAGGTCCAGGGTTAAAGCCCCCAAACAATTCCTTGACAAAAAACAGGCAAATAGGATTGAAATGTCGGAACCGTAGCAGGAGCCACCTTCAGTGCAACCTCCTTCCTACATAACACCAGAAGTCTCATCCGCCTGTTTTAATTGGTTCATTCTGTTCCTCTGCAGTGTGTGTGTGTGGGCCTCTCACCTCCAACTCTGCGGCCCTCGTGTGTAATCGATTGAACAAGCCAGCACCCCCCGCCAATTGTCTTTGTTAGGCCATAAGCCCCTCAGCACCCTATGAGAATTCGGGTCCATTTGAACTAGGAGCCATTCAGCCCATTTACCTGCACTGCCATTCGATGAAATAGGTGGCCTGATTGTGGCCTTAACTCCAGGAATGGCCTATTCCTGAGCTTGTGAGCATGTAACATAACTGAGATATCTCTATTTCCTTGTCCATTGGATAAATGGGCAGCATTACTTTGGTCTTGTACCCGTTCATGAAATATTAATAATCCATTTTGATGAATTTCCAAGTTTCTTTAGAGTTTCATGGTTTCCAATTTTTCCCATTGTTATGACACCCTGGGTGAGTGTGTGGCCACTTCCAGCCGCACAGAACCCAGAGTCCCAACATAAGTGAATGAACCAAAAGTTAGTATTTGCTTGAGATCTTTACCTCTAACTGCTCCAACGAGTTACAGACACCAGATTTATAAGTAAAACATTAACAAACTGTTTATTAAGAATAAGAGGAAAAGATGAATACATAAAGAAATATCAAGGCAATGGTTTATCAGTCTACCTAATTCCAAAACCCCATCCCAGCCTCCACATAGACACCGGCAATTTAAAAAGGCCTTCTGCCCATTTCAGCATTTTTTTTTCTCTCTACCCAGAATTTTTATTTCTGGATTTTAACCCAGAAGCTTTCGGGGGAAACTTTGAGATGGCATTGAAGAAATCTCAGGTAGGGAGCCCAGTAAAAAGCCACTTAAGACAGACAGACAGCAAGGTTAGAAGAGGATTTTTAAAAAAAGTGATTGAAGGAAACGGTTTAAGATTAATCTTCTCTGCTGTGGTTGTCCGCTCAGGGAAATAGATTTATTCAAGAGATTCGGGTCGGCGCAGTTCCCACCTTCCACCAGCTGATGGAGCTGTGCACAGGCTTCCGATCGATGCAATTCTCATCTTTGTCCACCGGATGGAGCTCCCGTCTCCCTCCAAATTACTGCACCTTCATTCGGGAGGAATAAATGATTTCCTCCTTTGTTTGATTTCGGGATAGAGTCTTCAGTTTGGGCTCTTCCCAGCCTTCCAGACAGGAATGAAATGTTACAGACCTGACAAGATTCTGCTCGTTTTTCCTACTCCAGAAATGCCCTTCACAGACCTGATTGCTGACTGTGTCCTTTCACTAGGAATGCTTTCACAGATCTGGCTTGGAAGTTTTAGTTGCCTGGTAGAGAGAGAGGGAGAGCAGCTAAAGAGTGCCTTCCAGTAGCTTCCACGCGGAATCCTCTTCAGAACTGAGAACAAAATGGAGCTTTCCCGATGACCTGTCTTTCTTCTAAAAGGTTTTGAATGGCTCCACCAAGCAACAGGAGACAGCTTCATTAATTGGTTATTGCCAAGTGTATCAAACTGGCATCATAGGCTCTGCCACAGAAGCTACAAGGGAAGACCTCTGCAAGGCCATTAAACCAGGGGCGTCTCGGGTTTGCCGAAAGTCTGACGTTTAAGCAGAAATCGCAGTGTTTTTGTTGCCGCCATGAAGACTGCAGATTAAAGGCAGGCAGCAGAGCAACAGGAAACACAAAAAAGACAAAGGTTTGACAACAATGTCCTAACATACCTCCCCCCTAAAAGAATGAAATATCAGGGAATAGACATTTCATTATGAGGTATGGAAGACACGCAACACCCACACATACCTGTCTAAACAGCCCCAATAAAACTCCCTCCATGAAGTAACAAGTAATTAGCTCTAAACAGAGGACTGAGCATCAGCTATCATATGCGTTCCAGGAATCTGTACATTTTTAATATTGAACTGTTGCAAAAGCAGACTCCAACAAAACAGACTTGTGTTCAGGGTCTTAAATTTCTTGATAAATGCCAGTGGGTTGTGATCAGTGTGATCAGCTCTGGGCATTGTCCTAGCTGATTTATACTTCAAAGTGCTGTGGGGTGAGAAGCAAGTCTAAAGCTTCCTTCTCAATGGTGGAATACTTTCTCTGGCATAAACTGAGCTTCTTCGAGAAATACCTGGGGAGCACACTATTTTTCCATGCTTCCCCAGCACATTGGTTATGGGTAGTGCTAAAGTACAGAAATTTGGGGCGAACTTCAGGTAAAACCCACACATACCTAGGAACCTCATGATTTCCTTTTGCTGGTGGCAGCGGGTAAGTCCAATAAGGCCCTTACCTTAGCCATTTTGGGCACCGCTTGCCCCTGCCCCACCAAGTGGCCGAGGTAGGTAACCCCCGCCAACTCTAACTTCCGAACTAGCTCTTCTAATTGTCCCATGTGCTCTTCCCAGGTGTCGGTATATAGCACCACGTCATCCAAGTCGACCACACGTAAGGTACTCCAGCCAATACTTGGGAATTGAACCATTGGAACATTTTAAAGACAAAACTGCATTACTCTACACTGATACAACCCTCGGGGGGTACAAAAGCAGATACCCTCCGTGCCCGTGATGTGAATGGGACCGGACAATAACCCTTCAAAAGGTCGATTTTCAACAGGAAGGAGGCACCACCTACTAATAACAATGATAATAATCTTTATTAATGTCACAAGTAGGCTTACATTAGCACTGCAATGTGGTTACTGTGAAAAACTCCGATTTGCACATTCCGGCGCCTGTTCAGATACACAGAGGGAGAATTCAGAATGTCTAATTCACCAAACAGCACGTCTTTTCGGACTTGTGGGAAGAAACCTGAGCACCCGAGGAAACCCACGCAGAAACGGGAAAACTCCGTACAGACAGTGATCCAAGGTGAACCTGGGTCCCTGGTGCTGTGAAGCACAGTGCTAACCACTGTGCCGCGCCACCTATCCTGTAAATACAATTCTGTCTTGTTAAGGGCACTGGCCTTCCGGTAATCAATACAGAACCATGTGGCTCCATTCGGCTTGGGCACTAATGCTACCGGCCAACTCAATTACTTCTACTGGGATCAATTAAATTGTTCTCCGACAAATATTGGATCTCAGTTTCTCGCTGAGCCAGTTGTTGGGGTTACAGCCAGTACAGACGCTGCTTTATCGGTTTGAAATGCGGTTTCAATATATCGGTTTTGACATCATGTCTGATTAATGGAGTGCACCCTGGGGTGCCCCTGCAAATTCGCTGTTATTTTCCGAAGGTCTGTATTAAGTCACGTGGCTGCCCTTCATCTAAATAGGCAAACTGGTCTTGCAACTTGGTTAGGCATACCACCGGAGGGTCATTCTGGGTACCAACCTCCTCTGCTTTCACCTTCTACTTTATATCATCGTCCTTGTCCACTACTTCCACCACCTGGCATGCTAATATCCGTTCATCCTCCTCTCTACGATAGTACTGTTCAGCATGTTGATATGGCACAACCTGTCCTCCTCCCTCCAGTTGGGGGTGCTGATTAAATAAGTGACCCCGCTCACTCTCCTAATGATCTTGTAAGGACCACTGAATTTGGCCATCAGCGGTTCACACTGTAATGGCAATAACACCAGTACCTCATCCCCAATCCGGAGGGTTCGATGTCTAGCCTGCATGTCCACCACTATCTTTATTCAGGCTCTGGAAGCCTTCAAATGCTCTCGAGCTACCCGGCAGGTGCTCATGAGCCTTCCCAGAAGAATGGCTATCATAATCCAATAAAGAGGCATTGTCCTATGGTCTGAAGAACTCTTCTTTTATCAGTTTTAAGGGACCCAAATCTCATGGCCATTTACAAACTCAAACAGACTGATCCGGATAGATTAATTCGGGAAATCTCTGGTAGCAAACAGTAGGCAATCCAATACTCTGCCCAATCCTTCAGGTAGTCATGGCAATAGGCCCTGATCATAATCTTGAGGGTGTTATGGTTCTTCTTCAGATGTTTCTGTTTGGGGGTGATCGGTGGTTGTTTTTAACTGTTTTCTTCCCAACCCACCAATTATGGGCTGGTTTAGCTCACTGGGCTAAATCACTGGCTTTTACAGCAGACCAAGCAGGCCAGCAGCATGGTTCGATTCCCGTACCAGCCTCCCCGGACAGGCGCCGGAATGTGGCGACTAGGGGCTTTTCACAGTAACTTAATTGAAGCCTACTCTTGACAATAAGTGATTTTCATTTCATTTCATTTCAATTATACCCTGAAAGATTTTCAACATAAGGTTGGAACCCTTGTCCAGCAAGGGCAAAACACAGTGGGTGAAAAACTGTCAGTTTCTTCACTACTACCTCAGCGGTGATGTTTCATAAGCGTATAGCTTCAGGGAATCCGGTGGTCATATCCATGACCATAAGGATAAACTGATACCCTGTCTTTGTTTTGGGCAATGGTCCCACACAATCGACCAACACCCGACTAAATGGTTCGTCAAACACTAGAATGGGAATTAATGGTTTGGGTTGTATCACATGCTGGGGTTTACCTATTAGCTGACAGATGTGGCAGGTCCTACATAACTGCACAACATCCTTTTGCCGCCCCAGCCAGGAGAATTGCTCATTGACTGAGGCTCGAGGTTTTCATATTCCCAGATTCCTGGTCATGGATATGTCATGCGCAATCTGCAGAACTTCCTGACAGTGCGTGGCTGATACAACTACCTGATGAGCAACTGCCCAGTCCACGTCCATGGGTCTCTGAGAGTGTCACCATTTCCTAATCAAGACCCCATTCCTAAAGTAGGTACATTTCAGAAGCGCCTCAGCCTCAATGGTTCTGAGGCTTGTTTGTGCGAAACGCTGCATCTCCGGATTGGCCTCCTGGGCCTCCATTAAAGCTGTTCTCCCAAATACCTCACTCGGCTTCCTGTCCTCCCCAAGGATGGATTCAGCTATCCTAAGCCCATCTTGCAGGGGGTGACCCCTGCCTAGCCATAGCCCTGATCACCACACACGAGGGAAAAATCTCAGGGAACTGCTCTTGTAACTGTTTTGTCTCCTTGACCTCTATCAGATTCCCTGTAATCATGGAGTCAGCTATGAACTTCACACCCACCAGATCATTCCCCAAAAGTAAGTCCACCCTTTCCACTGGTAACTTTGTAACCAACCCAACCACCTCGGGACCGGACACTAAATCGCTCTCCAACCGCATTTTATACAATGGAACTGGGAAATAATCATTGCCAATCCTATTCACTAACATCTTCATTTCCACTGAGCTCTCTGGAGGAAAAGACTAATTATTTTCCAGTAAGAGTGCGTGGCCCCCGTGTCTCCTGAGATCATTATGGGTTTGGCTATTCTGTCGCGGAGAATGGAGTGACTTTCCCCTGAAATATAAAACTAGCATATCTCTCACCTACCTCATTCTCTAGTCCTGCTCCCACAGCAAGGTTCACCTTGGGTCTCCGATGTTCCCACCTGCACTTTTGCTTGTGTCTTACACTCCTCCTTCAGAACCCCACCAGGGCCATGGGCTTTCCCTGCAACCTCCAACAAGTTGAATGGACATGTCCCACCTTGGCTTCCAAGTCTCACTTCCACCCTCAGTACCTTCCTGAGGGGGAGATCTCAGGACTTTCCCAGTTATCCATTCCTTATCTTGACTACCTGCCCTCCTCTCACTCTCCCATTTCCTACCCTTTTCAAAATTCTGCAGAGGTAATGTCCACTTCTCTTTTGGCCACTCCATTTGGGTTGGTATTTTATCGAAAGCCCTCAAGAACGTTTCTATTTCCTCCTCTTCCCATTTTGTATAAACTTAAACATATCTGCTCTTGGGTGAGGTTACCCTCCATGCTCTGGCTGTTTTCCACTCTTTGCCAGTACTGCAACCTGGACCTCTCCCTCCCTTTTCATTCTCTCTCTCTCTCTTCGTATTCATTCTCTCCCTCTCCATTCTCTCTCTCATTATCTTTCCTCTCTCTCTCTTCTCTCTTTCTCTTCTGTCATTCCCTCTTTTCTCTGACCGCATTGCCATTTCTCTCTAATTTGCTGCGTTTCTATTTCTCTCTTTCTCTTCTCTCATTCGCTCTTTCCGCCGACCGCATTGCCATTACTCTCTATTTTTGCTGCATTTCCATTTCTCTCTCTTTACTTTCTCTCATTCTCTCTTTCCTCCGACCGCATTGCTGTTTCTCTCTATTTTTGCTGCATTTCTATTCCTCTCTTTGCTGCATTTCTGTTTCATTTGTAACTGGATCTTAGCAAATTCTACCAACTGAATGAAAAAAATGAAAATCGCTTATTGTCACGAGTAGGCTTCAATGAAGTTACTGTGAAAAGCCCCTAGTCGCCACATTCCGGCGCCTGTCCGGGGAGGCTGGTACGGGAGCTGGTACTGTTGATCTGGCCTAGGCTGCATTGCCCGTTTTTACTTCAAATTGAAATATTTGGGCACTCACTTCAATTACCACCACCTTCTTAGCTCCAGCAGGTACAACAGTTTTAATTCCCTTGTCAATTCGATGAGCTGGTCTTTGCAAAGCTCCTCCAACTAAACCAAAGATATGTTGTTCACCTGTCTGAAGGGCAGGAGACGACGGGGAGGTGAGAGTTCTGCAGTAGCAACCCATGCAAAGCGAGAGTGGCGGGCAATTCCGCGGGGTGTCTTACATTGTGGGTACTTTCTCTCGGGCTCGGGATTTGGGGCTGATGTGAAATTTCACGTTCTAACTGAGGATGCGCACATCCTTCTCTCCTAATCAAGCGCTGAGTCCCTTTTCTTTCATTTTCTGAATGTGCATATGTAAAGCAATTTAGTTTCAAATTCAGCAAATTTAGTTGAAACTATTCCCCAGCATTACACTATAATCCACTTTGAGACCATGGAAAAATCAATTATCTGATGTTTCAGTCCACATGACACTCGTGTGGTAAACACAACACCTCAAAACATGTATTTCCACAGCACATAAAACAAAAAGAAATCACAAAGTGCTCCAGATGAGCTGGTTCAGAGAAGGAAGTGGTGCAGAATAAAGCAGGTAGAAGGGGGAGTGACTCAAATATAGTTTCATGAAGTGGATTTTGGAGTTTGGAAATGAGCATTAGGTGCTGGAAAGGTTTACAATGGGTATCTCAATGCCCTGCTTACACAGTGTTTCATTGCACAAACTTTGATCGCCGAAGACTAGATTGCCAGACAAGCAGCATGACAAATCAAAGAAAAGACAAAACAAATTAAAAGCAAGACTACTTCTATGGATAGGAAACATTAACAATGTTTCTCTCTCCACAAACGTTGCCAGACATGCTGAGTATTTCCAGCAATTTCTGAATTATTTTATATAAAAATCATGAGTATACAAGGAATGGAGGGATCCTCCCCGGGTTACACACTGTCTGATCTCACTGACTCCATCCTCCCCGGGGTACACACTGTCTGATCTCACTGACTCCATCCTCCCCGGGTTACACACTGTCTGATCTCACTGGTTCCATCCTCCCTGGGTTACACACTGTCTGATCTCACTGGCTCCATCCTCCCCGGGTTACACACTGGCTCCATCCTCCCCGGGTTACACACTGTCTGATCTCACTGGCTCCATCCTCCCCGGGTTACACACTGTCTGATCTCACTGGCTCCATCCTCCCCGGGTTACACACTGTCTGATCTCACTGACTCCATCCTCCCCAGGTTACACACTGTCTGATCTCACTGACCCCATCCTCCCCGGGTTACACACTGTCTGATCTCACTGGCTCCATCCTCCCCGGGTTACACACTGTCTGATCTCACTGGCTCCATCCTCCCCGGGTTACACACAGTCTGATCTCACTGACTCCATCCTCCCCGGGTTACACACTGTCTGATCTCACTGGCTTCATTCTCTGGGATAATGGGGCCAGTGTTGGTGAGGATGTTCAATGATGCAAGGGAAAGAGGGGTGCTGCCCCCGACGATGTCACAGGCCATGATTTCGCTCATTCTGAAGCGGGACAAGAACCCAGAGCTGTTTGGGTCCTGCAGGCCGATATCCCTGTTGAGTGTGGATGCTAAATTGCTGGGGAAAATGTTGTCCTCCAGGATTCAGGATGGTGTTCCAGACGTTATTGGAGAGGACCAGACGGGGTTTGTTAAGGGTAGGCAGTTGTTGGCCAATGTAAGAAGGCTGTTAAATGTGATCATGATGCCCCTGGAAGTTAGGGAGGTGGAGGTATTGATCACAATGGATGCAGAAAAGGCTTTTGATCAGGTAGAATGGGATTATCTGTGGGAGGTGCTGGGATGGTTTGGATTTGGGTGGGGCTTTATTGACTGGGTCAAGTTGCTGTACCAGGCTCCTGTGGCAAGCATACGGATGAATACGCCAACATCGGTCTATTTTAGACCGCACCAGGGGACAAGACAGGGATGCCCCCTCTCCCCACTGTTGTCCGTACTAGCTATAGAGCCGTTGGCAATTGCTCTGAGAGCCTCAAGGGGCTGGAAGGGGCTGGTCTGGGACAGAGGACGGTGGAGCACAGAGTCTCGCTCTATGCAGACGACCTGCTTCTGTATGTATCGGACCCAATAGAGGGGATGGAAGAAATCATGAGGATTCGAGGGGAATTTGGCCGGTTTTCGGGGTATAAGCTAAATATGAGGAAAAGTGAGATGTTTGCGGTCCAGGCGAGGGGATGGGAGAGGCGATTGGGGGTGCTGCCATTTAGATTAGTAGGGGGAAGCTTTAGGTACCTCGGCATTCAAGGGGCGTGGGAATGGGACCAGTTGCATAAATTAAATCTGTCCCGGCTAGTAACCAAATAAAGGACAATTTGGTTGGGAGGGTGCAGACGGTGAAGGTGACAGTCCTCCCGAGATTTCTGTTTGTATTTCAGTGTCTCGCCATCTTTATTATGTGGTCTTTTTAAAAATGGATCAACAAAGTGATCACTGGCTTTGTTTGGGTGGGCAAGACCCCACGAGTAAGGAAGGTAATGCTTGAGCGGAGAGGGCAGGCTGGCACGGCCAAATTCTAGTCACTATTACTGGCTGGCGAATATAGCCATGATCAGGAAGTGGGTGGTGGGGGAGGGGTCGGCATGGGAGCGTATGGAACCAGCTTCATGCAAGTGCACCAGTTTGCATGCGTTGGTAACGCCGCCTCTGCCGTTCCCGCCGGCACGGTACTCCACCAGCCCTGTGGTGGTGGCGGCCCTGAGAGTCGAGGGGCAATGGAGGAGACATGTGGGAGCAGAGGGAGCATCGGTCTGGTGCCCAATCTGTAATAATCACTGGTTTACCCCGGGAAGTATGGATGGGAGGTTCCGGATATGGCAGAGAGCAGGGATTGAGAGGATGGGGGATATGTTTATAGAGGCGAGCTTTCTGAGTATGAGGACGCTGGAGGAGAAGTTTGAGTTGGCGAGGGGAAACAAATTCAGGTATCTGCAGGTGCGGGACTTCCTTCGTAAACAGGTGTCAACCTTCCCGCTCCGACCGCTAAGGGAGAGTCAGGACAGGATAGTATCCAGAGGGTGGGTAGGAGAAGGGAGTGTCACTGACATTTACAAGGAACTTATGGGGTCAGAGGAGACACAGACTGAGGAGCTGAAGCGCAAGTGGGAGGAGGAGCTGGGAGGAGAGATAGAGGATGGTCTATGGGCGGATTCATTGCATAGAGTCAACTCAACATGTGCCAGGCTCAGCCTGATACAATTCAAGGTCGTTCATCGGGCTCACATGAGAGTGGCCTGGATGAGCAGATTCTTTGGGGTGGATGACAGGTGCGCAAAATTTGCAGGAGTACCAGCGAACCATGACCGCATGTTGTGGACATGTCCGAAGCTTAGGGGATTTTGGCAGGAGGTTGCAGATGTCACGTCTACGGTGTTAAAAACAAGGGTCGCGCTGAGTCCAGAGGTGGCGATTTTCGGGGTATCGGAGGACCCGGGAATCCAGGAGGAGAAAGAGGCAGACGTTCTGGCCTTTGCTTCCCTGGTAGCCCGGAGACGGATACTATTAGCTTGGAGGGACTCAAAGCCCCCGAAGTTGGAGACCTGGCTATTGGGCAAAGCTAGCTTTCTCTGTTTGGGGAAAATCAAGTTTGCCTTGAGATGGTCACTGTTAGGGTTCGTCGGGAGGTGGCAACCGTTCGTCGACTTCTTTGCAAAAATTTAATCGTCAACAGAAGACGTGGGGTGGTTAGTTTAGCTTAGAGTAGGGGGTTAATAAAGGTGGGACCTGTAAGGAAGGGAGATGGCTTTTGCACTGTGTTTATAGTTTCACGTACATTGTTTATTGTGCTGTTGTTATAATACCAAAAATACCTCAATAAAATGTTTATTAATAAAAAAAACTAGCTTGGTTGACATTTTTGAAGAGGGAGGAGAGAGAGTTTGATGAAAAATGTCTGTGGAATTGCAAAGTTGTATTCAACAAAGTTACAAACATCAGTCTTGTCAGAAAATTGGATGCCCTTGATATAAAAAGGGCACCTGAAGCATGGATATGAAATTCGCTGAAATATCATGTAGCGATGAACAGTAATTTGGGTTTTGGAGCAAGGTGCACTGTTGGGTTTCCCAGGTTTAGAATTACGACAACTGTTTCCATAACATTTATGTCTACCTTTGACTTGGGTGTGCAGGTATAATTTCAAAGTTTACAGATAACGTGAAACTTTGAAGTATTGTGAGGAGGATATTGATAATATAGACGGACATGTTGGTTAAATAGGCAAACATGTCGTTGATGAAATCCGAAGTAGAAAGTGTCTACATCTTACATTTTTGTAGGAAGAACGAGGATAGGAAATATAAAATGAAGATGCAATTCTAAAGGCGTATAATTATAATAATAATCACTTACTGTCAAAGTAGGGTTCAATTAAGTTCCTGTGAAAAGCCCCTAGTCGCCACATTCCGGTGCCTGTTCGGGGAGGCCAGTACGGGAATTGTTTGAGCAAACGGACATGTGGCATAAGTGCAAAAATAGTTAACATTGTCAGGGCAGCTTGAAAAAGTGATCAGTAGGCTGAGGGGATAGAGGCATAGAGTACAAAAACAAGGCAGTTATGATGGACATTTCAAAAAATGCTGGGTTAGTTTGAAGCAGGATAATTTTGTCATATTCTAGCACAACACTTAAAAAGAATGTCACAGCTTCAGATGCAGGCTGCAGTTGGATATAATTTTGTGCTTCTTTTATTGCCCACTGTATAATCTAGTCACTAATTGACTATAAAAGTCAGCAGGCAGCAAGGTGTTCAAACACCAGAGGGAAGGACACACTGAGCTTGTGCTGAATCATCTTTATGTTTGATCAGTCACTTTTCTGTCCCAGTTGCAACTGTGTGTATGCAATATATCTCAATCTTAGCCCTAATAATCTAGGTGTGCACACTTCAATAATATTAACCCTACTAATCTAGGTGTGCACACTTCAATAATATTAACCCTACTAATCTAGGTGTGCACACTTCAATAATATTAACCATATTCTATTGTCCCGAATTTATACAGATTCCGTAATAGGCTGGGTATTCATTTGCAGCAGAACCATTGTTATCTTCACGTGGAGATAGTCTCCCGTTAATAAGTGACAGTCTGAGCTGTGATGTGACACACTGCAAATACTTATCTCCTTATATTAGTGTGTTCTGGATGGATCCTAAAGGGCACAGCTTCTAGAATGGGACCACAGATGGCTACGAAGTAACCAACAAAGAGGGAAAAGCCTACATTTAATTATGTTCTCACCAATCCAGCAGATGCAGATATCAGTTCATGATAGTATTAGTAGGAGTGAGTGGCCAGCACTCAGTCGTTGTGGAGACAAAGTTGCCTCTTCATAGGAGAACAGAACATAGAACAGACAGTGTAGAAAGAGGCCATTCAGCCCATCGAGTCTGTACCGACCCACTTAAGCGCTCAATTCCACCCTATCCACGTAACCAATAACCCCATCTAACCTTTTTGGTCACGAAGGGCAATTTATCATGGCCAATCCACCTAACCTGCACAACTTGGACTGTGGGAGGAAACTGGAGCACCCGGAGGAAACCCACGCAGACACGGGGAGAAAATGCAGACTCCGCACAGACAGTGACCCAGCAGGGAATCGAACCTAGGACCCTAGCGCTGTGAAGTCACAGTGCTAGCCACTTGTGCTATTGTGCTGAGAATGTTCAGTAGGGCGCGCGGTCAGTGGGCTAAATCACTGGCTTTGAAAGCAGACCAAGGCAGGCCAGCAGCACGGTTCGATTCCTGTAACAGCCTCCCCGAACAGGCGCCGGAATGTGGCGACTAGGGGCTTTTCACAGTAACGTCATTGAAGCCTACTCATGACAATAAGCAATTTTCATTTCAATTTCATTTCAATGAGGATTAACGTTATTTGAGAGATGGCCATTATTGGGTGGCTGTTGGAGGAGGTCAGCCGTGGGATTGTCGATGTGGGGCAGTCAGTTGGAGGGTGAGGTGTTAAGGGATGGAAAATGGAGGTGGTCAGTGGGGTGGTCAGCTGGAGGATGGGGTGTTAAAGGGTGGGCAAAGGATATGGTCAGTGGTGATCTCTGATGATCAGTGTTAGATGTGGTCAGTGGATCCCATGTTTAATCATAGAATGATAGAACTTACAGTGCAGAAAGAGGCCTTTCGGCCCATTGAGTCTGCACAGGCACCTGAAATGGTGGGGGGTTTCAGCAGGGGAAGAGGTCAGTAAGGGGTGTAGCCTGAAGGTAGCCAGAGATTAGCAGTCATGGATGAGAGAGTGTTAACTCCATGGTTAGTCAGAGAAGGGTAGCTGGGGATAAGCTAGTAAGAGGTTGCAGTTGGGCATGCCAAGGTAGTCAGTGATGTTCCGGAGTTCTGGTGTTGGTTGGGCTGTGGAGTTCATTCAGAAGTCCTGAGGAAGGTTACAAGGTAGCAGGTGGGTCTTCTGAATTGTCAGTGGGATGTGGGGGTAGTCAACAGTTTGGGAGGGCAGTTGGTTTCCGCCCTGACTCGAGAATCCCGCTCATATTAAATCTCTTCTCTGACTCTCAGCTCCCACTCTTTTAAGAACCCCTTTGGGACTCTTAGCTCCTACTCTTTAAATCTTCTCTCTAACTCTCAGCTCCAGCTCTTTTTAAATCCCCTATCTGACTCACAGCTCCAGCTCTTTTTAAATCCCCCCCCAACTCTCAGCTCCCCCCTCTTTTTGAATCTCTGCTCTGACTCTCAACTCCGTTCTTTTTAAATCTGAAACCTTCCTTGCAACAGAACCTAAGCTAATTTTGTCTCCAATGCTTCCTATCCTCAACCACTAGTGCAACAAATCAGATCAGGCTACATTACAGAGGTTTACCCAACAGGGGTTTAAGGCGGGAAATGTTGTTTTTAGTGTGTTTAGGTCTCCAGTTTGTACTGCTTACACAAGTGGAACACAACCGTCCACTGGAGTTACTGGACAGATGCAGAATTTCATTTTCATTACTTAGAACCATTTCAAAAGGGTTTAGGGTGGAGAACAATATTGTTCCTCATTTTTCAGGTCTTCAGTTTGTACTGCGGAGACAAGTGGAACGTACCTGTACACTGGACTTATTATTTTCGTAACATGTTTTTATTGGATTTTTGAACAGAATATATTTGCCGTTATGTACACAGGATATAATATATATATATGTATAAGTGGCATCTGTTTATGCTGGAGAGACAATTCCGGAGGGCATCCTCGAATGAGTCTGGTGCCGGTGTTGCCCCTTGCTTCTCCCGGACGGATTTCGCCGCCATTGTCTTCTCCTGCACACTACCGCTTCAGCCAGCCCTCCCGTCTTTAGCCTGTATTCTCCTTTTTCTCTGTTCCTGTGGATGCAAATTAGTTAACGTTTCCCTGCCCCCCCCACTACCTCACTGTCTCTTCCCTCCTCCCATCCCGCCTGTGGTTTGCCTTTCCTTCCTCTTAGATTGAGCTGCGCCCCCCCCCCCCCCCCAATCCCCCCCCTCCCCCTGCCCCACCCCCCGCTCCTGGTCTATCACTCCCTCTGATGCTTTGGCTGCTTTCCCCTGGTTCTTGACTCCCTAGCTATTCTTCTTGTTTGTTGGCCACAAACAGGTCCCAGAACAATTGGGTGAATGGCTCCCACGTTCTGTGGAAGCCGTCGTCTGACCCTCGGATGGCGAGTTTGATTTTCTCCATTTGGAGAGATTCCATCTGCAGCCAGTCTGCAGCTTTGGGTGGTGCTGCTGAACAGAGTTCTATGGCGGGCGATCAGGGAAGCAAAGGCAAGGGCGTCCGCCCTCCTCCCCAGGAATAGATTTGGCTGGTCTGAAACACCGAAGACCACCACTTCTGGGCATGGCTCTACCCTCAACCCCACCACTTTGGGCATGGCCTCGAAGAAGTCCAGTACTCCACAAGTCTGGGGCAAGACCAGAACATGTGGGCATGGTTGGCCGGGCCTCCTTGGCACCGTTCACATCTACCCTCCATCTCCAGGAAGAACCTACTCATACGGTTTCTTGTTAAGTGGGCTCTATGTACCACTTTTAGCTGCGTCAGGCTGAGCCTTGCGCACGTGGAGGTGGAGTTGACCCTATGCAGTGCTTCGCTCCAGAGTCCCCACCCTATTTCGATCCCCAGGTCCTCCTCCCATTTCATTCTTGTTGCATCCTGTACGGTGACTGCCCCTTCTACCAGTCGGTCATACATGTCGCTCCAGTTTCCTTTCTTTAATATGCTTGCGTCTAGTATCTCTTCCAGTAATGTCTGTCGTGGCAGTTGTGGGTACGTCCTTGTCTCCTTTCATGGGAAGTTTTTGAGTTCCAGGTACCTTAGCTCGTTCCCCCTGGCTAGCTGGAATTTTTCTGTCAGTTCGTCCAGTATTGTGACCCTGCTGTCGGTGTATAGGTCCCTGACTGTCAGCGTACCCTCACCCCCCCCCCCCCCCCCCCCCCCCACCTCCGCCCGACTCCTGTCTCCATATTTTGAAGGTGGCGTCAGTCAGTGCTGGTGTGAACCTATGGTTGTTGCAGATGGGAGCCTTGTCCGACATTTCGGTCAGGCCAAATTGCTGCCGTAGTTGGTTCACACTGGACTTATTTGACAGTGGTGGATAGTCAGAGACTTTTTCCCAGGGTATAGGGGTCAATTACAAGGGGGGATAAGTTTAAGGTGCGAGGCAATTTTTTTTACACAGAGGGTAGTGGGTACCTGGAACTTGCTGCCAGAGGAGTTGGTGGAAGCAGGGACGATAGTGACGTTTAAGGGGCATCTTGACAAATACATGAATAGTATGGGAATAGAGGGATACGGACTCCGGAAGTGTAGAAGATTTTAGTTTAGACAGGCAGCACGGTTGGCGCAGGCTTGGAGGGCCGAAGGGCCTGTTGCCGTGCTGTACTTTTTTTTGTTCCTTTTAGTTGTTGAATCATGTCCACATAAATAAAAAGGAAGAGTTTAGGGTGGGGAACATTTTACTGTTCTTAGTTTTTCAGGTCTACAATCCTTGCTCCTTGAGACACATTGACTATGTCTCCCAACATCGGTGCTGAATTTCATAATTTAAAAAAATAAAAAGTTTGGGGTGGGGAACAATATTGTTCTTAATTTTTTAGGTCTTCAGTTTGAACTGCTTAGATATTGCATTCATGGAATCTTCGTCGCCCTTGGCAAATTAAATAATTTTCCAAATACAGACTATTTTTTGTTTCATCAATGGCTGACTGCTTCAGCTCAGGCGACAATGAAAATCAAAGCAAAAGTGAAACAACGTCAACGGTGAGGAGAATGAGATGAGGGGCGGGATTCTCCCAACGGGAGACTAACTGCCGACACTGGAGTGAAAACCGGAGTTTTTCACTCCGGCGTCGGAGGCCTCTCCTCGCCCCCTATTCTCCAACCCCCGGGGGGCTAGGAGCGGCGCAGCGTCATTTACGCGCGCCGGACCTTGGCGCCGCATAAATTACGTGGCCAGCACCGCGTAAATGACGTAACCCGCGCATGCGCGGTTGCCGTCCTCCCCGCGGGCGCCCCACATGAAATGGAGGAGTGATCTTGCAAGGCGGTGGAGGAAAGGAGTGCGTCCTTCAGAGACGCAGGCCTGCCGATTGGTGGGCACCGATCGCGGGCCAGACCTCTTTTGAGCGACCCCCCCGGTGCTCGATCCTCTCTCCCCCCCTCACAGGCTGCCACCCGCAGCGTTAACGCGCTGTTCACACCGGCAGCGACCAGGTGTGGTTGGCAGCTCGGCCCATGTGGGCCGGAGAATCACCGCTCGCCCGTTACAAACGGCGAGCGGCGATTCTCCGAGCAGCCTGTCATAAATCTTGCCGCGCCGTTTTCGGGGGTGGGGTGGGAGAATCGCGTGCGGGTGCCGGGGCGGCGTGGGTGACTCACCTGGCGCCCCCACGATTCTCCCACCCGGCGTGGGGGGGTGGGGAGAATTGCACCCGAGGTTTAAATGATTCGCCTAGCAACAGCAGTAGCATGGATTTAACAAGACATAATCGGATGCAATCTGCCCAGTAACAGCTATAAACCCACCTTGGGACAGCAGTGGCCAGTATTCAACAGGCAGGATGAGATGCACCTTTCCCAGGAACAAGTTAAGCAGCCATAGATAGAATCAAGTGGGAAATTATTATTAATAGAGACAGCCTACCGAGACGATTGGGAGATCAGTGATTGGATTGGATTGGATTGGATTTCTTTATTGCCACGTGTACCGAGGTACAGTGAAAAGTATTTTTCTGCGAGCCACTCAACAGATCATTAAGTACATGGGAAGAAAAGGGAATAAAAGAAAATACTTAATAGGGCAACACAAGATATACAATGTAACTACATAAGCACTGGCATCGGATGAAGCATACAGGGTGTAGTGTTAATGAGGTCAGTCCATAAGAGGGTCATTTAGGAGTCTGGTAACAGTGGGGGAGAAGCTGTTTTTGAGTCTGTTCGTGCGTGTTCTCAGACTTCTGTATCTCCTGCCCGATGGAAGAAGTTGGAAGAGTGAGTAAGCCGGGTGGGAGGGATTCTTGATTATGCTGCCCGCTTTCCCCCGGCAGCGGGAGGTGTAGATGGAGTCAATGGATGGCAGGCAGGTTCGTGTGATGGACTGGGCAGTATTCACGACTCTCTGAAGTTTCTTGCGGTCCTGGGCCGAGCAGTTGCCATACCAGGCTGTGTTGCAGCCCAATAGGACGCTTTCAATGGTGCATCTGTAAAAGTTGGGAAGGGTTAATGTTGATATGCTAATTTCCTTAGTTTCCTGAGGAAGTATAGTAGCTGTTGTGCTTTCTTGGTGGGAGCGTCGACATGGGTGTACCAGGACAGATTTTTGGAGATGTGCACCCCTAGGAATTTGAAACTGCTAACCATCTCCACCTCAGCCCCGTTGATGCTGACAGGGGTGTGTACAGTACTTTGCTTCCTGAAGTCAATGACCAGTTCTTTAGTTTTGCTGGCATTGAGGGTGGGAATGTTGTCGCTACACCACTCCACTAGGTTCTCTATCTTCCTCCTGTATTCTGACTCGTCGTTATTCGAGATCTGGCCTACTATGGTCGTATCGTCAGCAAAATTGTACATGGAGTTGGAAGCAAGTTTTGCCACGCAGTCGTGTGTGTACAGGGAGTAGAGTAGGGGGCTAAGTACACAGCCTTACGGGGCCCCAGTATTGAGGACTATTGCGGAGGAGGTGTTGTTGTTCATTCTTACTGACTGTGGTCTGTTGGTCAGAAAGTCAAGGATCCAGTTGCAGAGTGAGGAGCCAAGTCCTATGTTTTGGAGGTTTGATATGAGCTTGGCTGGGATTATGGTGTTGAAGGCAGAGCTGTAGTCAATAAATAAGAGTCTGATGTAGGAGTCCTTGTTTTCGAGATGCTCTAGGGATGAGTGCAGGGCCAGGGAAATGGCGTCTGATGTGGGCCGGTTGCAACGGTATGCGAATTGAAGTGGGTCAAGGCGTTCCAGGAGTATGGAGGTGATGCGCTTCATGATCAACCTCTCGAAGCACTTCATTATGACTGAAGTCAGGGCGACCGGACGGTAGTCATTGAGGCATGTTGCCTGGTTCTTCTTTGGTACCGGTATGATGCTGGTCTTCTTGAAGCAGGAGGGAACGTCGGAGTGGAGTAGGGATAGGTTAAAGATGTCTGTGATTACCTCTGCCAGCTGGTCCACGCAGCCTCTGAGTGCACGACCAGGGACCCCGTCCGGTCCCGTCGCCTTCCGAGGTTTCACTTTCAGGAAGGCCGATCTGACTTTGGAAGCTGTGATGGTGGGCATGGGTGAATTATGGGCTGTTGGGGTACTCGACAGCGGATTGTTGGTTACCTGCTCGAACCGAGCATAGAATGCATTAAGTTCATTGGGGAGGGGCACGCTGCTGCCAGAGATACTGCTCGGCTTCGCTTTGTAGTCCGTTATGTTATTTAGTCCTTGCCACAACCGCCGAGAGTCTGTCTGTGACTCTAGCTTGGTTTGATATTCTCTCTTGGCATCCCGGATGGATTTGCGGAGGTCGTACCTGGATTTCTTGTATAGGTCAGGGTCATCTGCCTTGAACGCCTCAGATCTGTCCTTCAGTAGGGAGTCAATCTCACGATTGAGCCATGGTTTCTTGTTGGGGAACGTACATATTGCTTTCTTTGGCACACAGTCATCCACACATTTGCTAATTAAGTCTGTGAGGCATACACATGCTAATTTCTAGAGTCAAGGAATGCGACAGAGGCATAGCCAAATGCATAAATATTGGGGAGCATACTCAGAAGCTCAGAGGCCAGTTTACATTCTTACAGCCTTGGAGTCTTAAAGCCAAGGTAGTGCAGAAACCTTTGTAAAGGGAGTTTAATATCGTCCCTGGACCAGGAAGATACGTTTCCCAAACTTGATCATTAGCCCTGTATTGTGCAGTAATTATCAACTGGATTTGACTTATACATTTACGTAATTTGGATGTTGTTTGGGGAAAGAGGAAGGCTTGAGAAGTTCAGAGATCAGAAATATATTTTGGAACCAGGGTTATGTTCTACATAAATTGTGTGTTTAAATATTTATAGACTTAATTGTCTTCAAACAGTGTAAACCTTTTGAAGTGTATTTGTCCTTTCTTTAATTCAATAAATAGTTTTTAATAATTGTTACATGATGACTGGACTGCTTTTTCTCACTGGAATTTTACTTAAAATCTCACACCATTGCAAAATCAAATCTATACACCCTCACAAATCTGTGTTCTGAGTTGCGATGCTCTCGAAGATACCATCAGCATGGTCCATGACAAAATAATTCAGAAAAGTTCAGTGAATGGTTAAATGCCTGGGAGATGCAGTATAATGTGGATAATTCTGAATTTGTCCACTTCAGGAGGACAAACAGAATGATATATTGAAATGCGGATATATTGGGAAATGTTGATAAGACCCTAATGTCCTCTTAGACCAGTGATTCAAAGCAAGCATGCAGGTACAGTAAGCAGTTAAGAAGACAAATAATATGTTAACCTTCATTGCAAGAGGACTTGAGTACTGGAGCAAGGCATCTTGACAAATACATGGATAGGACGGGTATAGAGGGATGCGGCTCAAGGCAGTGACCAAGGTTGGTATCATGACTGGTACAGGCGTGGAAGGCCAAAGGGCCTGTTCCTGTGCTGTATTGTACTTTGATGTCTTATTGCAACAGTACAGGACATTTTGCTGAGATGACTGACACCTGGAGCAATGTTCATTCCCTACAGTGCAGAAGGAGTCCATTCAGTCCATTGATCACCCTACCTGGGCCCATGCTCCCACCTTATCCCTGTAAACCTGTTAACCAGCCTAACCTTTTGGACACTAAGGGCAATTTAGCCAAGCCAATGCACTTAACATACACATCCAGACCAAACCCACGCAGACACAGGTAGAATGTGCAACCTCCAGTCACCGAAAGTCAGAAGTGAACCCAGGTCCCTGGTGCTGTCAGGCAGCAGTGCTAACCACTGTGCCACCATGCCGCCCTGTTATGTACAGTTTTGGTCTCCCAATCTCAGGAATACATACTTACCACAGAGGGAGTGCGAAGGTTTATCAGACTGATTTCTGGGATGGTGAGACTGACGCACGAGGAAAGATTGAGTTGATAAAGATTACATTTGCTGTTTAGATAAATAAGGAGGGATCCAGTTGAAACTCACAAAATTCTAACAGGATAAGACAGGTTAAATGCAGTATGCATGTTCTCTACGGGCGAGTGCAGAACTAGGGGTCACAGTTTGAGGATACAGGGTAAAACATTGAGGATTCAGATAAGAAGAAATTCATTCACCCAGAGAGCGGTGAGCCTGTGGAATTCGTTACTACAGAACATCGTTGAGACCAAAACATAATGGGTGCATCTTAGCAGAAAAATGGCAACGCGTCAATAGAATCGCTGGGAATTCATATGGAATCTTGAACCCCTGAGAGAAAATTGAAGTGGGTACGGTTTATGCTGTCACTCTGGCGAGACACTTGGAGCCGGGAATCGGCTTCAGACAGATCGGGGCACCATCATAAAGGGCCACCCGACCAGTGCCGCAGCAAGCGGCACCCAGACCATGAAAGTCTCAGGCACCACTCCCCCCACCCCCCACGACAGTCAGAGCCGGCAGATTCCCCCTTCCCTCATCTGAACACCCTCTGCCACAGAGCTGAGATAGATCTTATTTATTTGGTTCCACTGATACCATCTCTCCAGCCATGCAGTCATTGGCTCTATCCGCCTGTTTCTAAACTCACGAGATTATGGCAAGAAGAGTAATGCAGAGTTACAACCTTTGATGTCCTGCTTGTGAAATTCTGGGTGGGATTTACCGACCACCCCGCTGCATATTTTTCATTGGCGGACGCAGCCCGCCAGCGGGATCTACCAATCCCACCAGTGGCAACGGGATTTCCTGGAGACAGCACCCCTCGTCGCTGGGAAACCTGTGCGCCAGCATGGGGCCAGAATTTCCCACTGGCGTGACCAGCTCGTCGTTCTTGCACTTTTTCCCATCTTTCTAAATTCTGCCTGCAAGCTCTTGGCTTAGTTTGGAATTATGGCATTTGTGGCAATTATGTGCCAATGGGGAGGGGGGGGGGGCACAGTAGCACAGTTGCTTCATAACTCCTGGGTCACAGGTTCAATTCCCAGCTTGGGTCACTGTCTATGCGGAGTTTGCACTTTCTCCCCGTGTCTGCGTGGGTTTCCCCTGGGTGTTCCGGTTTCCTCCCACAGTCCAAAGATGTGCAGCTTTGGTGGATTGACCATGCTAAAAATTGCCCTTTGTGTCCAAAAAGGTTATGTGGGGTTACTGGTTTACGGGGATAAGGTGGCAATGTGGGTGCTCTTTCCATGGGGCGGTGCAGACTCGATGGGCTGAATGGCCTCCTTCTGCACTGTAAATTCCATGATTCTATGAACCAAGTTGGCTGATTATTCATCCCCCTTCGTCAGAGCGCTCTGAAGCCACTCAATGACATAATGATATACGTGATCCTAGCATCAGGGGGAACAGGGGCAATGGCAACATATCCTGGTGAATTCATATGTGCAGCTGCAGAAATAATTGGCAGCTCCCAGAATCCAACATCATAGTTGGTTCAAACTATGGCAGCACGGTGGCACAGTGGTTAGCATTGTTGCCTGTGGCACTGAGGACCCGGTTTTGAACCCCGGCATGGGTCACTGTCCGTGTGGAGTTTGCACATTCTCCCTGTGTCTGCGTGGGTTTCGCCCCCACAATCCAAATAGGTGGATTGGCCACCCTAAATTGCCCCCTAATTGGAAAAAAATTATTGAGTACTGTAAAAAAAAATTTTTTTAAATAGTTGTTTCAAACTGAATCCTACCAATGGACTTGGACCTGGCTGCACTCCCCAGTTGAATTGTCCAGTATTCAAGACTGAATATCAGTTGTAGAGAGATACACGACTGGCCTAGTTCTCCTTGACAGCTGAGTGCTCACCCATTCCCTGTGGGGAAAAACTGGAGAGGTTGGAAGCTTGGGTCAGCAATTATGAGGGTCTAGTCAGAGTTGGTAGGAAGGATCTAATCTGTGAACAGAAGTCAAAAAACAGGTGGTCAGAGATGTCAAGCCTTAGAGGATAAGCGAGGATGATTCTTTTCATGAAGATGGTTGTTATGTTTGAAACTCACACCTGAAATGGGTGATGGATGCAGGAACCGTTTTTACGTTTGACTATGCAGTTGAAGGCCATATCCTAAAGTGGGTACTGGCCAAGAGCTGGAATGTGGGCTGAGGCTCGAGGCATTTTGTACCATCAGCATCGACACATCGGACCAAGTGGCCTCCTTCTGTGCTGTAAATGTTCTATGTTTCTATGAGCAGTTGTATATTTTGTTCCTCACTGGACAGATTGAGCGCTGGATTTTTGTATAAATCCCTGTTAGAATGCTGATATTTAGAGTGCCAACTAATACATGGCAAAGGTACACATTAACATTCATCCCTGTCACCATACGTCACCACCCAAAGCACTCCTACAGGTTTCTTATCAAGTTCCCCCCATTTCTACAAGCCATCTGTTCTCACTGGAAACCTGTCTTCCACACGGGCATTTCCAATCTCTGCTGTCGAAGAACACGCCATGGAATCTTCTCCCAAACAACTTTTTCTCAGATATCTTCACCAATCATAGAATCATACAATTTACAGTGCAGGAGTCCATTCGGCTCATCGAGTCTGCATTGGCCCACTGAAAGAGCGCCCTACTGAAGTCCATGCCTCCACGCTATGCCCGTAATCCAGTAGCCCCACCTAGCCTTTTGGACACTAAGGGGCAATTCAACATGGCCAATCCACCTAACCTGCACATCTTTGGACAGTGGGAAGAAACCGGAACATTCGGAGGAAACCCACGCAGACACGGGGAGAAAATGCAAACGCCACACAGTCACCCTGGAATTGAACCCGGGACCCTGGAGCTGTGAAGCAGCAGTGCTAACCTGCTGACCCACTGTGTCATCGTGCCGCCCCAATGATCCGCCTTGAAAGTTTCAACCTCTCCTTCTGCTGTTTCTAACCATCACTTTTGCCTTCCACACACTGTCTCAGATGCCCAACCCTACCAACAGAACACCATGACTGCACATGTTAAGGTGTCACCAACATTTGGGTCACCTTGAATTTCTGGCTTCTCATGCCCAGTTCACTTTGTCTATTTTTCAGCTTTACCAATTTTTAGTCTCTCTCTGCTCTTCACTCATAACTTAATTGAACAGAATCGCCAGATTTCAGTTCTTGGTTCCTTTAACTTCACTTGTCTTCCTGTCCCATCCCTGTTTTCTGGGACTTTTCTGTTAGTTATGTTGGGCCTGCAATCTGCAGTCTCCATACATGTCCTGCTAGAGAGACTTAAAACTGCTCTCTGCACCTCATAATCAACAGCTAAACTGTAACTGCTCTTTAATTTCTCTGTGGGCCACGAGGTGTTCAGTGACAGCCTTGTGTTTGTTTTAAAGTTGTAAACCCCCCATTAAATGCTGGCATTGTGATGAATGGAGGCTTTTAGAGATATTGGAATCTCAGTATTGGGCAATTTAAGGGTTAGAAGCCTGATTTATAATGTGTTTGACTGCTGTGGTCAGTTTAAAAAAAATAATAATTCTGTTTGCAGGGCCTGGGTGGTTTTAAGAGCCAGAGGAATGTGTTTGTCAGTCTGGGCTAATGCCTTGTCATTTGAATTTGGAAAGTCCCTGGTGAGTTAATAATGTGCCTTCTGCCCCTGGGAAGCTAATATTTCACCTTGGGGAAATTATGTCATTGTTGGTTGGAGCTAGGACATGCAGACGGAGATTTTGAGAAAGCTGAAGAGGTCTGATCTGGCTATCACAGAGACCACAGGCAGTTGTCTTTCTGATGAGGAGAGTTTAAAAGATAGTAATGGAGCAGTCTTTTCTGAAGAACAGGAAGGGGCAGTTGAAGCAGCTATTTGAAGATAGTAAGCTGGTCTGAAGGGGTTCTAACAGTAGCCAAAACCTATTGTGAAGCAAGTATCACTTTATGCCATGCTACTTTTGCACTGGATTGAGAGCTGTATGTTTATTTTCTTGTTGTTTAATGGGGAATTAAGTAGTAGCATTAAGGGGTGAGTTTAAGCTGTTCTGTTGTGAAGTTAAAGAGTTTAATATTGTATTACTATAAAGTTTTGTTTTAAAATACCGAAAGCCTTATTTTTTGCTTTGTCTGCCGTTGAAAATCTCTTTTCCCTTTGCTTCGGCCATTACCAATCCCTCCTTTTGCTTTGCTTCTATTTCCAATTCTTCACTTCTATTTGCAATTGAATTCGCGCTAATTCTAATGATTCAGGTTGTGTCTCTGGCAAACGTAAATATTGAGCGAAGGCTTGTATTATCTCTGCTTGCTCATCCCTTTAGATAAGGTTAACTGCAGCTTCTCTGGCAAACCCAAAACGTTTGCTTTTACCTCCCTTTTTAAATCATCCCAACTAATGTCTTCCACACCCAGGAATTGTTTTGCAACTGAGCCATCTCCAATCACTTCCTATTTAAATGTCAAAACCTGAAAGAATGCAATTGTTCCACACACATTCACTGTCTTTAATTCAATCAACCCAAGCCAAACAAGGAATTATACTTAAGAACCCAGAACCCAGCTCAACTTTCATTGCAATCCCAGACCAGAGCTCAACAGTGGCTCTGATATTGCACTGTAACCCCAATATTTTAGTTTATTTTGTAAGACTGGAAATAATGATTTGCTCCACAAGTGATTGCATGAAAAAATAAAAGTGCAGATTTATAAAAACTGTCAAAAATTAAAGGGAAACTTAAGAAATATAAATATATTCAGAACAAACACAACACAAATATAATCTGCTTAAACCTACATCTATTTTGTAACATTACTCTTTGAACGGGTGGGTGAATTTACCAAGTCAATTTGTTTATTTGATGCACTCCAATCCCGTGTATCATTCCAGCTGCTTAGAAACACCCTTCTGTATTTAAGTAACAACTATATCAATAGATGATGTAATATCAATTGTGTAGAATCTGCATTTTAATACATTGTTTCAACAATTATTGCTTTCTTTGTTAGGGAAGACAGAAAAGCATTGATGCTTGAAGTATGATTCCCCAGTTACGCAATCTGTTGAAACCTCCCAAACAGGGTACTCTCCCTGGGTCACTCCATGCAGTGGGTGTTTGTCCCTATTGGATGGTAGGATCTATCCCAGTTGAACAGACCCTGTCCCCATCCCGAACCCACACAGGTTCACTTCCCAGCAGAGTCACAGAAAAAAAGTGCAGAAAAAGCCGTTTGGCCCATCGAGTCTGTACTACTGCATAAAAGGCACCTGATCTGCTAATCCTGATCCCATTTGCCAGCACCTGGTCCATTGCCTTGAATGTTAAGATATGCCAAGTGCTCACCCAGGTACCTTTTAAAGGAGGTGAGGCAACCCACCTCTACCACCCTCCCAGGCAGTGATTTCCAGACTGTCACCATCCTCTGGGTAAAAACATTTTTCCTCCAAACCCCCTGAACCTCCCGTCCCTGACCTTGAACTTGTGTCCCCTCATAGCCTACCCTTCAACTAAGGGGAACAGCTGTCCACCGTGTCTATGCCCCTCATAATCCTGTACAACTTGATTAGGTCGCATCGCTGTCTTCTCTGCTCCAGCGAAAACAACCCAAGCCTTTCCAACCTCTCTTCATAATTTAAATGTTCCATCCCAGGCAACAACCTGGTGAATAGACTTTGCTCCGTTCCAGTGAAATCACATCCTTCCTGTAATGTGGCGACCAGAACTGCACACAGTACTCCAGATGTGGCCTCACCAAGGTTCTATGGAACTCCAATATGATTTCCTTGCTTTTGTAATCAGATTCACTAATACTGAGCAGGAATCCTGGATACTTTATCCTAAATCCAGGAATACTGAGTAGATGTTGATTGTCAGTGCCCCACTGCAGCCCAGACTGATCCCCACCCTGGATCCTTCGTGTCTGTACATTTCCCCAGTGCCCCATTGGGGAACATTCAGCCCCGGATCTCCTGCAGAAGCAGCGCTGTGGGACCGGGAGGCGGAGTCTGGTGGGGCCGGGAGGCGGAGTCTGTTACTGGGCCTCTGACATCACAATGGCAGATGACCCTCGCTAAGATCGATCTGGAAGCTGGGAAACGGCCAATAGGATTTCAACCTGGAACCCGGCAGGTTAAACGGGAACGGCAGTAAATCAGGAAAAATGGTAATAGAAAGGGAGCAGCACTGTTTATCAATTGAAATGTTCACACAATCACTCTTAGTCCAGGTGTGAATTGCCGAAGTGACTCCAGGTGTCTCTTTCCGTCCGGACTCAACCAATTTCCCTTTAACCTGAAACAGATTAAATATTGAAAAGAAATATACTTTAAACTTCATGTTTAAAAAAAACCAGATTGAACAACAGTGTAATTAACATGGAGTCGTGAGTTAAAATTTCAATAACAATTGCAGACAAATACCGGCCACAAATGTAACTGGATCCATCCATATTTTATTATACTAAAATGTAATATAAATACTCACTCGATTTGCTCCAGATTCCTGCAAGTCAGCATGAGGCGGCAGAGAGAAGAGATCGAATGGTCTGTGAAGGAGTTTGATTGGAGGTACAGCAAAGTCAGCGACTGGTTTGTACTGAGAGCGGAGGCAAGGTCATCAGTACAAGAATCTGTGAGGCCGTTCTTTTCAAGACTGGGAATAAGCGAGCAATAACAAGAATAAAAGTAAATTCCAATGTTTGTTAACAAAAACGTCACTGACACTGATGATAATTACAATAGCAGCAAACCACTTCTTAATAAACACAATCTCAGTGCCTAGATACTTACTCCAGTATCTGTATTTTACAGTCTGGATTCCTCAGAGCTGCAGACAGTAGTTTCATTCCTGAATCTCCCAGTTTATTATTATCCAGGTTCAGATCAAGAAGTGACTGGTTTGTATTGAGAGCAGAGGCAAGATCCTGAGCACACAAATCTGTGAGGGCATTATTATAGAGTCTGGGGGTCGGAGAGAGAGGAATATAATAGCAGTTAGAGTAAATTTAGTGTTTTTAAGAATGGTATATTCTATTCAGAATAGTAATAGCAATAATAATATATGGCGTGTGACGTGCAAAAAAAAACTTCCATTATATGGAAGAAAATATACTATTGAGGCTGTAAATTTGAACCATAAATAGAATATACAGGGAACACTCAGCAGATCAGACAGTATCTGTGAAGAGAGAAAAGAGGTAAGTTTCAGTTTGATGAGCTTTCATTAGAACCGACGAAAAAGAAGCAAATTAACAGATTTTAAGCAACATGGAATTGGGGATGGGCAGGGTAAAGAAAATAAAATGGAGGAGCAGGAGTGATTACATGACAAAAGGGATACTGGAGCAAGACAAAAGCACAGGATCTCCATGTCCTTATTCTGAAAATTGGTTTGTGACTCTGAAGATAATGGCTGTGATTTTACCAGAAACTGTGTAGTCTCAAGATCAGGATTGGAATTGAGTGCAGTGAGAGAAGAGTAGGCAGAGGCATGAATGTAACATTTCCAGAGTCAGGAAATTGGCTGGCAGGTGAGGCTAGCCATCCACTCTTTACGGGCAGCCAGTAGTACTTTCAAAGACAGTAACTCTGGAGGGACCAGCAAAGGAGACCTGGTTACTGAACAAAGGGCTGAAATGACAAGAGGTAGAATAATGGTTTCTCACTGATGCCTCCCTGGAGGTGCTTCTCCAGGCTGCTCAGATACAGAAGGAAGTTTTGTTACCTCAAGTCTGGATGTAGATTGCCGACGACCAGTGGAGGCATGGGGCACGTGGTCTCAGCGTGGCAATAGGATGAATAACCTGATGTGTTCTGACAAGGTGAGTGCAGCACACAATGATAAACTTACAGCCTTCTATCTGAATTAGGGTGACAGTGAAATTGGTAGAAAGTTCATTCCCACACAGCCACTGGCAATGTCCAGATAGCAGCCTTGACTGTGAGGGACATGAGAGTCTCTATGGAGGGTTCTGACGTGTCAGAGTTGTCTCCTGGTCAGATGCAGGAGGCATCTCTGTAGTGCTATGCTGGACAGTCAAGCTGTCACCAGCTAGTGCACGTTTTGGATGGTGACGAACAATTGAAATGTAGTATTTGTAGAAGAAAGAACACAATCAGGGAACAGAAAAGGTGGTAGTATCCAGATCTTGCTATCCTTATGTCCACAGAATATGGAGCACTGGAGTTGGGAGACCTGGAGACAGGGCGGCAAATCATTGATTTGTTGTGGAGTGAAAGTGAGTGGATGAGTGAATGTGCACAAGAGACCATCTGGTGACCACAAAACATAGTGACCGTGTATCCATCACTGGTCACACGGAGTAGCTAAAGGACATGTTGGAATCATTATTTTCTCTCTTTCACAAATTATGGGTTGCAGGACAGGGGGACAGCTTCGGAAGGAGGGTATGACCTCAGAAAATGCATCATCATATTATTCCCCTGCACACTCCATGGGACTGATATCCCATAGCCTGGAAATCAGAGGAGTAAATAACAGGAGTTAATGTAGTTCATTGTTGATATTATCACTTACACTAATAATGATGGACAATGTTCATTGATTATATATCCTAACAGTGCTAAAATATTATTAGATATCTAGCTATTATAAACATAATCTCAGAGCTTGGTACTTACCCCAGTTTCTGTATTTTACAGTCCGGATTCCTCAGAGCCTCAGATAGCAGTTTCACTCCTAAATCCCCCAGGTTATTATTACCCAGGTTCAGATCAGTCAGTGCCCGGTTTGTACTGAGAGCGAAGACCAGATCCTCGGCGCAAGAATCTGTGAGTGAGTTATTGCTCAGACTGGGGATTGGAGAGAGAGAGAAGTAACAGGAATCAGGGTGAAATCCCCAGAGATTTCAAGAACACGATCAACACTAATAAAAATGTACAGTGCGTGTCATTCAAGCAAGACAACTTCCATTAATAAAGAAGGAAAATACTGTAGATGCTGTAAATCCAAAATATAAATAGAATGTACTGGAAATAGCAGATCAGGCAGCATCAGAGAAGAAAGAAACAGTTAATGTTTCAATTCATTGAGATTTCATTAAAACTGGGAAATAGCAGCGAATTGTCAGATTTTAAGCGAAGGGGAAATGGACAGGGTGAGGAGGCAAAGAGAAAACAAAATGAAAATGCAGGAGTGAATAAATAACAAAATGGATAATGGTGCAAGATAACATTCTCATGTCCTCACCATGAGTCATGATAGAGGGACATGGGAAAGTCAGTGGCTCAGGAATGAAGATATTGCTTTGCCAGATGGTAATGGCTGAGAGTTTATCGAAAGCCATGCAATTCCAACACCTGGATTGAAAGTAGATGTCAAGGGCGTGTGGGAAGGGTAGCCAGAGTTACAACAATAATAATCTTTATTAATGTCATATGTTATATTAACACTGCAATGAAGCTACTGTGAAAAACAAGATATCGTCAGAGCTGGACAAATCCCTGAAGACTGACTGGCAGGCAGAGAAGCGGTCCACTCAGGCAGCATGGAAGGGAAAGTCCAGGTTCAGGCAGCGCTCGCACCACCTTCAATGGTAGCGAGTAGTACTTTCAAATGCAGCAAGTCGAGAAAGTACCAGCCAAGCCTGGTTACTGAACAAAGACCTGAAGTGGCAGAAGGCAGGTCAAGGGTTGTTCCCTGATTCATTGATTCCTCCCTGGATATGGTTCTCCAGGCTGCTTGGCTTGTACAGAGATCCTGTTCCCTTTGTGACTGCAGCTCATGGAACATGCAGAAGCATGCCATTTGATCCATCAAGCTTGGTCCACCATTCAGTTAGATGAGGGTTTATCAACTACCACTTGCACCATTTTCCCACACTATTCACATATCCCTTGATGTCAGGCCAAAAGATGTGCAGGTTAGGTGGATTGGCCATAGTAAATTGCCCCTTAGTGTCCAAAGGTTAGGTGGAGTAACGGGAACAGAGCAGAGGGATGAGTCTGGGTTGGAAGCTCTTTCAGATGGTCAGAGCAGATTTGATGGGCTGAATGGCCTCCTTTTGCACTGCAGAGATTCTATGATTAGTATCCATAAATCTGTTAATTTTGGTCTTGAACAAGGTCAATGATCGAGATTCCACAACCTTCTGGACTAGAGAATTCCAAAGATTCATCACTCTCTGAGTGACGGAATTCCTCCTCATATCAGTTTTAATGGTTTGTCCTTTAATCTGAGATTGAGTCTCCTGGTTCAAGAGTCGCCAGGAACGGAATCAGATCTATATCTACCCAGTCACATCCTATAGAATTTTGTAAATTTCAATGATATAACTTGGCTTATAGCTGATGAGCTGGGATCTGAATTTTGGACACAGTGACATATCAGGGAACGTGACAATAATTTGGACATTTTGGTTTGGAGTTAGTCATAAGGAACAGGAGAAGGCCATTCGAACCATCCAGTCTGCTCTAATGAGAATATGACCAATCTGAAAAGATAAACGTCACCTCCACTTTCCTGCCTTGTCCCCATAACGCTGATTCCGTTATTGATTAAAAAGCTGTCTATCTCAGCTACAGGGTCCCAGGTTCGGGTCACTGTCTGTGCGGAGTTTGCACTTTCTCCCCGTGTCTGCGTGGGTTTCCTCCGGGTGCTCCGGTTTCCTCCCACAGTCCAAAGATGTGCAGGTTAAGTGGATTGGCAATGCTAAATTGCCCTTGGTGTCCAAAAAAAAAAGGTTAGGTGGGGTTCATGGGTTTTGGGGATAGGGTGGAGGTAGGGTGCTCTTTCCAAGGGCTGATGCAGACTCGATGGGCTGAATGGCCTCCTTTTGCACTGTAAATTCTATGTTTCTACGAACCCTAAAAACCCATCCTCTGCAGTCCTCTGCAGCAAAAATATTCTACAGATTTACTATCTTCTGAGAAAATAAATTCCTCCTAATTTTGGTCTTATTCTGTGGATGCACTTTTTGGAGAGACCCCACAAGGGAAAACAATCCCTCAACATCGACCTTACCAATGCCCTTGAAGGTCCTGTATGTCTCAATAAGGTTGCCTCTCACGTTTCTAAACATCAAAGAATGCAGTCTCAATCTACTTAACCTCTCCTCAGAAGAAAATCAACTTATTGAACCTTCTCTGCACTGCCGCCAATGCCAGTCTATTTTCTTTTAAATAAGGGAACCAAACTGTTCAAAGTATTCAGATGTGGTTTAACTAGCGCTCTGTCTAGTTTTAGTAAGTTTTATTTTTATACTCCAATCCCTTTAAAATGAAGGCATCAGTCCTGTACCAGCCATCAAACACCAATCTATTTTAATCCCATTTTCCAGTACTTGGTCCGTAGCCTTGCACCCAATGGTGTTTCAAGTGTTCATTTAAATGCTTCTTAAAATGTTATACGGGTTCCCACCTCTATCACCCTTTCAGGCAGAGTTCCAGATTCCCACCATCCTCTGGGTGAAAAAGATTTTCCTCAAATCCCTTCTAAATCTCCTGCCCCATATTAAATCTATGGCCTTGAGTTATTGACCCCTCTGCTAAGGGTAAAATTTCTTCATATTTACCCGATCTCTGCTCCTCATAATTTACCACACCTCAATCAGGTTCCCCCTCAGTCTCCTGGGCTGTCAAGAAAACAACCCCAGCCGATCCGGCCTCTCATCATAGCTCAAATGCTCCAGCTCAGGGAACTTCCTGGTGAATCACCTCTGCACCCTTTCGAGTACAATCACATCTTTCCTACAATGCGACGATAATACCTGTGGCCTTCTTAACCACCTTACTGGCCTGTCCTGCTACCTTCAAGGACCTTTGGACAGGCACCCACGGTTCCTCTGGTCCTCTGTACTTCCTAGTGTTCTACCATTGATTGTGTATTCCCTTACAATGTTAGCCCTCCCAAAATGCATCATCTCACACTTTTCAGGGTTGCTTTTGCCACTGTTCTGCCCATCTGATCAATCCATCTACATCATCCTGCAATCTAAGGCTTTCTTCCTTGTTATTTACCACACTACCAATTTTCATGTCACAGAACAAAGAACAAGGAAAAGTACAGAACAGGAACAAGCCCTTCGGCCCTCCAAGCCTGTGCTGCACGAATAAACTAAAATCTTCTCCACTTTGTGTGTCCGTATCCCTCTATTCCCATCCTATTCATGTATTTGTCAAGATGCCCCTTAAATGTCACTATCGTCCCTGCTTCCACCACCTCCTCCGGCAGCGAGTTCCAGGCACCCACTACCCTCTGTGTAAAAAAAACTTGCCTCGTACATCTCCTCGAAACCTTGCCCCTCGTACCTTAAACCTATGCCCCGCAGTAATTGACCCCTCTACCCTGGGGAAAAGCCTCTGACTATCCACTCTGTCTATGCCCCTCATAATTTTGTAGACCTCTATGCCCCTCAATCTCCGTCGTTCCAGTGAGAACAAACCAAGTTTATTCAACTGCTCCTCATAGCTAATGCCCTCCATACCAGGCAACATCCTGGTAAATCTCTTCTGCACCCTCTCTAAAGCCTCCACATCCTTCTGGTAGTGTGGCGACCAGAATTGAACACTATACTCCAAGTGTGACCTAACTAAGGTTCTATACAGCTGCAACATGACTTGCCAATTCTTATTCTCAATGCCCCAGCCAATGAAGGAAGCATGCCGTATGCCTTCTTGACTACCTTCTCCACCTGTGTTGCCCCTTTCAGTGACCTGTGGACCTGTACACCTAGATCTCTCTGACTTTCAATACTCTTGAGGGTTCTACCATTCACTGTATAATCCCTACCTGCATTAGACCTTCCAAAATGCATTACCTCACATTTTTCCGGATTAAACACCATCTACCACCTCTCCGCCCAAGTCTCCAAATGATCTAAATCCTGCTGTATCCTCTGACAGTCCTCATCGCTACCCGCAATTCCACCAACCTTTGTGTCGTCTGCAAACTTACTAATCAGACCAGTTACATTTTCCTCCAAATCATTTATATATACTACGAACAGCAAAGGTCCCAGCGCTGATTCCTGCGGAACACTACTAGTCACAGCCCTCCAATTAGAAAAGCACCCTTCCATTCCTACTCTCTGCCTTCTATGACCTAGCCAGTTCTGTATCCACCTTGCCAGCTCACCCCTGATCCCGTGTGACTTCACCTTTTGTACCAGTCTACCATGAGGGACCTTGTCAAAGGCCTTACTGAAGTCCATATAGACAACATCCACTGCCCTACCAGCATCAATCATCTTTGTGACCTCTTTGAAAAACTCTATCAAGTTAGTGAGACACGACCTCCCCTTCACAAAATCATGAGGCCTCTCACTAATATGTCCATTTGCTTCCAAATGGGAGTAGATCCTGTCTTGAAGAAATCTCTCCAGTAATTTCCCTACCACTGATGTAAGGCTCACCGGCCTGTAGTTCCCTGGATTATCCTTGCTACCCTTCTTAAACAAAAGAACAACACTGGCTATTCTCCAGTCCTCCGAGACATCACCTGAAGACAGTGAGGATCCAAAAATTTCTGTCAAGGCCTCAGCAATTTCCTCTCTAGCCTTCTTCAGTATTCTGGGGTAGATCGCATCAGGCCCTGGGGACTTATCAACCGTAATATTTTTCAAGACGCCCAACACCTTGTCTTTTTGTGACCCAGGCTATCTACACACACTTCTCCAGACTCAACATCCATCAATTCCTTCTCTTTGGTGAATACTGATGCAAAGTATTCATTTAGTACCTCGCCCATTTCCTCTGGCTCCACACATAGATTGCCTTGCCTATCCTTCCATGGGCCAACCCTTTCCCTGGCTACCCTCTTGCTTTTTATGTATGTGTAAAAAGCCTTGGGATTTTCTTTCACCCTATTTGCCAAGACTTTTCGTGACACCTTCTTGCCCTCCTGACTCCTTGCGTAAGTTCCTTCCTACTTTCCTTATGTTCCATACAGGCTTTGTCTGTTCCCAGCCTTCTTTCCCTGACAAATGCCTCTTTTTTCTTTTTGACGAGGCCCACAATATCTCTCGTTATCCAAGGTTCCCGAAATTTGTCGTATTTATCCTTTTTCCTCACAGGAACATGCCGGTCCTGAATTCCTTTCAACTGACACTTGAAAGCCTCCCACATGTCAGATGTTGATTTACCCTCAAAATATCTGCCCCCAATCTAGAATATCCAGGTACTGCCTAATATTGTGATAATTAGCCTTCCCCCAATTTAGCACGTTCACCTGAGGACCACTCTTATCCTTGTCCACCGGCACTTTAAAACTTACTGAATGGTGGTCTCTGTTCCCGAAATGCTCCCCATATAGCCTCACTGCCCTCTGAGGTGTACTCCCGTATTACAGCTGTGATAGTCTCCCTAACCAATACCGCAACTCCGCCACCCCTTTTACTTCCCCCTGTATCCCGTCTGAAACATCTAAATCCTGGAACGTTTAGCTGCCAATCCTGCCCTTCCCTCAACCAGGGCTCTGTAATAGCAACATCATAGTTCCATGTACTAATCCAAGCCCTCAGTTCATCTGGAGAAAAGCAAATTACTGTGGATGCTGGAATCTGAAACAAAAGAGAAAATGCTGGAAAATCTCAGCAAGTCTGGCAGCATCTGTAGGGAGCGAAAAGAGCTATTGTTTCGAGTCTGGTGGCTCTTTTTCAAAGCTTTGTTTTGACAAAGCATTGAGGGAGCAAAGCTTTGTCAAAGCTTTCACAAAGAGTCATCGGACTCGAAACATTAGCTCTTTTCTCTCCCTACAGATGCTGCCAGACTTGCTGAGATTTTCCAGCATTTTCTCTTTCGCTCCTCTAAGTTCATCTGCCTTACCCGTAATACTTCTTGCATTAAAACATATGCACTTCAGGCCACCAGACCTACTATGTTCAGCAACATCTCCCTGACTTCTCTGCATCAGAGCCATACTGGCCCAATTCCCTAGTTCTCCCTCAATGCTTTCACCTTCTGACCTATTGTTCCGGTGCCCACCCCCCTGCCATACTAGTTTAAACCCTCCCGTGAGACACTAGCAAACCTCGCAGCCAGGATATTTATGCCTCTCCAGTTTAGATGCAACCCATCCTTCTTATACAGGTCACACCTGCCCCGGAAGAGCTCCCAGTGGTCCAGATAACGGAAACCCTCCCTCCTACACCTGCTGTTTAGCCACGTGTTTAGCTGTTCTATCTTCCTATTTCTGCCTCACTGAAACGTGGCACAGGGAGTAATCCCAAGATTACAACTCCAGAGGTCCTGTCTTTTAACTTTCTGCCTAGCTCCCTGAACTCCTGCTGCAGGACCTCATGTCCCTTCCTGCCTATGTCGTTAGTACCAATATGTACAACAACCTCTGCCTGTTGGCCCTCCGCCTTCAGGATGCCCGCTACCCGTTCGGAGACATCCTGGACCCTGGCACCAGGGAGGCAACATACCATCCTGTAGTCTCTTTCACGTCCACAGAAGCACCTACCTGTGCCCCTGACTACAGAGTCCCCTATAACTATTGCTCTTCTGCACTTTGACCCTCCCTTCTGAACATCAGGGCCAGCCGTGGTGCCACTGCCTCTGGCTGCTGCTGTTTTCCCCTGATAGGCTAACCGCCCCCCCCCCCTCCCCCCTGAGTATCCAAAGGGGTATATCTGTTTGAGAGGGGGATAACCATGGAGGATTCCTGCACTGACTGCCTGCCCTTTCTGGTGGTCACCCATTTCTCTACCTACACCTTGGGTGTGACCACATTTATATAACTGCTATCTATGATGCTTTCCGCCACTTGCATGCTCCTAAGTACATCCAACTGCTGCTCCAACCGAACCATGCGGTCTGTGAGGAGCTCCAGTTGGGTGCACTTTCTGCAGATGAAGCCATCCGGGACGCTGGAAGGCTCCCGGAACTGCCGGGAGTCAGTTTGAAATTAGTGACAATGCTTGTTGGGGGTGAAAGTACGAGGACCAATGAAGAGTGGTTTATAAGACGTTGGTTGGTAATCAAGAGAAATAAAGCCAGGTCATATTATGAAAGGAATCAAAGCAAATCTGTAGTGCTTATTAATAACATTAATAATGATCGTAATTATTATGTGTCGTGCTTAATACTGATAATAATTTACCAGGGCAGTACGGTAGCATTGTGGATAGCACAATCGCTTCACAGCTCCTGGGTCCCAGGTTCGATTCCGGCTGGGTCACTGTCTGTGAGGAGTCTGCACATCCTCCCCGTGTGTGCGTGGGTTTCCTCCGGGTGCTCCGGTTTCCTTCCACAGTCCAAAGATGTGCAAGTTAGGTGGATTGGACATGATAAATTCCCCTTAGTGTCCAAAATTGCCCTTAGTGTTGTGTAGGGTTACTGGGTTATGGGGATAGGGTGGAGGTGTTAACCTTGGGTAGGGTGCTCTTTCCAGGAGCCGGTGCAGACTCAATGGGCCGAATGGCCTCCTTCTGCACTGTAAGTTCTATGATCTAACCATCCAGTTATTATAAGCACAATCTGGTACTTACCTCAGCTCCTGTATTTTAGAGTCTGGATTTCTGAGCGCCGTAGACAGTAGTTTTATTCCTGAATCTCCGAGATTATTATATCCCAGGTTCAGATACATCAGTGACCGGTTTATACTGAGAGCAGAGGCAAGATCTTCGGCACAAGAAACTGTGAGAGCGTTATTATTCAGCCTGAAGAGTAGGGAAGAGAGACATGGAAATTGAGATAAAATATAGTCGTGGAGAAATTGCGCATGGATGAGGTTGCGCAAGAGGAGGTGCTGCATTGGTCAAATGTGATACAGATCTACTTCAATAGACCTTAATATCAGGGGTTTCTATAACCAGCAGAAATGCAATTTTCCTGATTAGCATGTCCATGTCCATTTTCACCCCCACTGTTTAATATTAATAGAATTACTGATACTCATAATAATGTCTGCAAGCGTTGTTGTTAAAACTTTTCCTGATTCTGAGAAAAATAAGTGTCAGACATCCAGTTATGATACTGTCTGGTACTTACTCCAGTTTCTGTATTTTACAGTCCTGATTCCTCAAGGCCACAGATAGCAGTTTCATTCCTGAATCGCCCAGATTATTGCGAGCCAGTCTAAACAGAGAGAGTGAGAAACACATTAAAACAGTCTGAATTTTCACCACGGAGGTGAGAAACAGGAGTTGGGTTTATTTTCAGGTCCGAAATCCAACAGTGGGAAACTGATTTTACATGTAGGGATGCCATTAATTGTTATGGAGACAGATTTCCTGTTCACTTAGAGCCAGTGGAAGTCGGAATTCAGGTGGGTCAGGAATCATTTAGACCAGCCTGGCAGCCATCATTGAGGCTGCTGGCTGTCCTGAGGGAGAAAACTGTGATTTGTGTCAAGGCCGCCACAGCAGTAGAGGAAATTAAGGTGTCACATGGAAGCCAGAGGCCTGGAATCTAGGGTAGGACAATCCCCTCACTACATTGATGCTAAATTGGAGGCATGAGGGAGAAGAGATGGCTCATCTTCCCTGAGGGCAGCAGGAGGAGGCCACCCCAATGTGCCGCAGGGGCTCCACTTTGTTCAGCATCATTTCCCTTTGCCGCCTCTTCCTCCTCTTTCACAGGCTTCTGCTGATGAACTGTTCCTCCCAGTGCCTCATTGCCCCCAAGAGTTGTCTCCGTGGAGAGCCACGTTATGGAGAGTGCAGTCGACTGTTTGTAATGACAGGGATTCTTGCAACAGGGGATTGGAGGTCAATAGTGAACTGACCCATGCACTAGAATCATATATTCAGAAGTCCGATGGCCTGTTCAATGCCCAGGTGGCATTTACCATTGTACCTCTTTCTGTGGCTCCAACAGTAACATTACTTCCAGGAATATATGTTGCCCACTAAGACACACACTTTCAAGGTTAAATGTTTCATGGCAGCTGCCATGAGTGTTCGCACATGATGGGGGAAGTTACTATTATGGTCACAGACCAGTTGGATACTGAGAGAGTGGAAGCCCTTCCTGTTGTTTGGTCTCACTAGCCAGTCATTGGGTGCCTTAATGGGTACCATAGATGATGCCCTGCACTTGGGAGAATCCAGTGACTGTGGGGAAAGCAAATGTCTTCTGTCATTGAGGAAGGTTTGGGCGGCACACCGGCACAGTGGTTAGCACTGCTACCTCACACCCGCGAGGATTCGGGTTCGATTCCAGGCTGTCACTGTCCGTGTGGAGTTTGCACATTCTCCCCATGTCTGCATGTGTCTGAACCCCGCAACCCAAAGATGTGCAGGGTAAATGGATTGGCCAGGCTAAATTGCTTCTTAATTGGAAAAAAATAATCTGGTACTCTAAATTAATTTTTTTCTTAAAAGATGGGAGGGAGGTAATTGATTAAGCAGCCTTAGATACTACCTTGAGGAACTCCTGTGGTTGTGATTATTGACCTCCAACTACCATAACCATCTTTCTTTGTGCCAGGTAACTCCAACCAGAGGAGAGTTTTATCCCTGTTTCCCAATGACTCCAGTTTAGTTTGGGCTCCTTGATGCCATACTCGGTCAAATGCTACCTTGATGTCAAGGGCAGTCACTCTCACCTCTGGCATTCATCTCTTTTGTCCATGCTGAAACTAAGGCTGTAATGAGGCCAGGAGCTGCGCTGCCCTGGTGAAACTCAAATGGGTTGATTAGACTGAGAGTTACCTCAGGATGAGTTATGTTGTGAAATGGTGAGAACTGTTGCTGTAAAATTCAACCCCTGGATTTTATGCAAGAAAAGTTTATTCTGTCCTGTTACAAAGCGGAAACATTGCTGTCTCCTAGTTTCTAGGGAACGCAGCATTTCTCCATTTATTCCCCATTAAACAGGGAATATATTTACTGCAGGCGCAACTTATGTTAAATTTTGAGAATTTATGGGAGTTTCCTGCTTCAGGCAGATCCTCATATTAGGGATAGACTATTGGAAAAGCCTGTTGTAAATCACTGACGGTGGACAGTCTCCAGTAAAACTGTGCAAGATCCAGATTTTTGGAAATTTGTCTTGGTTGTTCAGTATGAGCCTGCATCCTGGTAACGGGGCAGTTTGAACCTTTCATAACAGCAGCAGGTTTCCTCATTTAATGAACAGTACTGGGGGCAATTTTAAATAATTAGACCTGAAAAATATATTCTTCTTCAATTTTCACCCTCCCTCACCAGAAGCCATTTGAATGTTTATGATAATATATGGAACTGTATTCCTCTGTGATCTTTACAGTTCATGGCTGATGTATTAAACATTGGGATTATATATTAGTATATTAATATAAATATTATTTTTATTTTCAATGTCATTGTTTAATATGTTTAGAGTATCAAAATTTGGTTCTTGTAAATAGATATCATTGTTTCTTTTCATCTTAATTCCATGGTCAAAGCCTCCATGTCACCTCTGGGGGTGCAATTCTCCCAAAAAGTTCATTTACGGTGGGTTTTTCCAAGGAGATTCCCATCGGCTCTGCAGGCTACTTTCCCACTCACTTTTTGGGCCCTGGGGAATTTCTCACCGGTTTAGTCCACACTTGAATTTCTTTTTTAGCACTAGGGAGCTGAACTCAAAGATTGGGCTGCCATTTTGATAGGGTGTTCCGATCCCTCAGGTGAGCTTGTGGGGCCCCCACGCCCCCAACCACGGGCAATGTCACCACCCTACATACATGGGCATTACCACCCCCCCCTCCCGTGCAAAATGAGGACATCCTGCTATGGGGTCCCTGGGGGACTCCCCTTTTCAGGCCCCTCCATACCCACTGACAGGCCCATCATTCCCCCTATCCCAATCTCCCAGAGGCCCCTACTTACCTGCTCTACACATGCCCACCCTTCAAAACCCTCTCCACCCTCCTTTCATGGGCAAGGCCCCCTTGGGCCTGGACCCGTGCATTGCAACCTTGGCACCCTGGCAGTGCTCTTGCCACCTTGGCAGTGCCAGGGTGGTACTGCCAAGGTGTTAGATTGGCAGTGCCAAGGTGCCCGTATTCCAGGTGGATGGCCAGGGGTCCACCCTGCACTGACCCTGACCACCCAGGGCCCTCCAATAGCCCAGGAGACCTGCCGGGTGTTGTTCCGCCTGGTCCACTTTTGTGTGGCTCAGTGCTGAACGGCGCCTGGCTGCCGCCTCACTGGGAAGGCCGGTGGGTCCCGCAAGGCCGGTGAATCGCGGGTATGTTCGCTGAAGTCAAGTCGGTTTAAAACTGAAATAGCTCGCTCCACTTGGCCACGCCCCTTGCGGTCGCGTTTCTGACTCGGACACCTCATGGGACTTGGGACGATCCTGCGAGGTGTGGAGACTGCCGTGAAACGGTGAGACACCTCTCCCAGCATTCACCGGCCGCACTGAACTCGAGCGAGAGCGGATCGCGCCCGAAGTAAACAAATAACTTGTCAGAAAAGGCATAATCTTATTTTCCACCCTGGAATTTTAAACTCGTCCTATTACTTCGTGAAGTTTTTTTGATTCGTCCTCTCTGCTTGAACTGGAAGGTATACTGTTTTCCCTTTAACAGAGTAAATGGTTTCTCAACAAAGCAAGAAGTGCAAGTGATGGGATGAAACAATTACCTCAAATCATGACATTTATGCAGAACAGGTCCCAGCCATTGGAGTCCTTCACATTGGATGTAACAATAGTGTAAATCAAGGTGTTTTATTGCATCACAGAGTCCAATGACATGAGACAGGATTGCACAGTCAATTGGGGTCAGTTTCAATCGACGGAATGCAAGTCGTTTCACAGATCCCACTGTGGCCTGAGCCAGTGCTTTATTCTGAGACTCAAACAGATAGTGGAATATGTTCAGGAGGTCCCTTTTACCAGTTTCACTTGCTGCGTTTTCAATCTGTCCTTCAATTTTCTCCTTCATCCAGCCAATCACTTGGCAGGTTGTTTGATCAAGAAACGGACCCAGAAACTCCTCCAGGGGCCAAGCTGCCTGTGGGGAGGAGAGATCAAAAATAAAACGGAAAAGTATCTCAAATCGCCCATCTTCCTTGCTCTGGGCTTCATTGAGGAGTTTCCGGATTTCCCCAGGATCTGGACTCAGAAATAGCGCGAGTGCAGCTACAAACTCTTGGATGGTGAGGTGTGGGAATGTGTAAACCACACTCTGGGCGGAATCATCTCTCTCCAAAAGTTCCATCAGGAACCCAGACAGGAACTGGGAAGGTTGTAGATTGTACTTCATCAAATCTCCATTTCCAAACACAATCTTCTTCTCGGAGACTCCTGTGAAGGCCATCTCACCAAGCTGCAGTAACACATCACGGGGGCTTTCAATCTCTCGGCCATGGTTTTTCAGAATGTTGTAAATATAGTAGGAATATAGTTGGGTGATGGTCTTGGGAACTTGCTGCTGTTTCCTGTCTGTTTGTGTAAAGAAGGGACCTAGTGACAGACCGAGGATCCAGCAGTAGGAAGGGTTGTAGCACATGGTGTACATGATCTCGTTCTCCTCCACATAATTGAAAACAGCTGCTGCCACTGTCTGATCGTCAAAAAACTTGTTGAAATATTCCTTCTGTTCATCACCAACAAGTCCGAGGATTTCTGCCCAGACACTGATCTCAGCCTTTTCCAACAAATGTAATGCAGTGGGGCGGCTGGTCACGAGCACTGAACATCCTGGGAGCAGCTTGTGCTGTATTAAACTGTACACAATGTCAGACACTTCACACCAGCATTCGGGACCTGTGCACATGGACTGAGGTTCATTTGTCCGATTGTCGTAAAAATCAATCCCGTCCTTGAATTCATCCAAACTGTCGAATATAAACAGCAATCCCTCTGGGTTCTTCCAGAGCTCTCCCAGGACATTCCCAAAGTAAGGATAATGATCCAGTATTAGATTACTCAGATTTATTCTACAGTTCATAGTGTTAAAATCTCGCAATCTAAAGCTGAAAACAAATTGAAAGTGTGGGTATATTTTCCCAGTGGCCCAGTCATAAACAATCTTTTGCACCATTGTTGTTTTTCCAATTCCCGGGACTCCACTCACTACTGCTGAACTCCCAGATTTTGATTTACTCCAGGAAAAACTGCTCTGGAACAACTGATCCGTTCGGATTTTTTCCAGTTCTCTCCGGAGAAGTTTCTTTCTCAACACGTCATGGTCTCGGCCTCTTGCCAGCAGTTCATGTTCTACAAGTGTCCGATCTCGAACAGTAGAAATGATCGTTAGCTCCGCGTATCGATCAACCAGCTGGAAAATCTTAACCTTCTCCTTTATTAGGATAGTGTTCACTGTCAGTGTTTCAGTTTGTGCCAGGAGTGCCTTCTTGTGCTTCTGTTGAACATCTTCAATTAGAACAGACAGAAAGTGGTTCTCCATGTTAGTAATATCGAATGAATAATAACTTCTCAATAACACTTAAATCATCAGTAAAATAGTGCAAGATTCAATTCAGTTTAAGTAGTTTTATGTAGAAATTAAACTCAGTTAATGGAAGCCATGCTTGGGAATTAACTTCCGAAAATAGTTTGACATCCTCACCAGTTTCTAATATGTCGTGAACATAGAACATAGAACAGTACAGCACAGAACAGGCCCTTCGGCCCTCGATGTTGTGCCGACCAATGATCACCCTACTCAAGTCAACGTATCCACCCTATACCAGTAACCCAACAACCCCCCCCCCAACCTTATTTTTTGGACACCAAGGGCAATTTAGCATAGCCAATCCACCTAACCCGCACATCTTTGGACTGTGGGAGGAAACCGGAGCACCCGGAGGAAACCCACGCAACACGGGGAGGACGTGCAGACTCCACACAGACAGTGACCCAGCCGGGAATCGAACCTGGGACCCTGGAGCTGTGAAGCATTTATGCTAACCACCATGCTACCGTGCTGCCTCCTGAATCCGCGGGCAAAAGCGGACACTCAGCTGCGCTCTTCCAGAAGGCTGATGGTGACGAAATCAGGAGCCATTTTACCCAGGCCCGTCAAGACTTCCTTTGGCCTCATAAAAGTCTTTGTTGTGGTCATCCCGTTTCTGTACATGGGCACTCAGATCAGCAAGAGCTTTGCCTCGCTCCTGGAGCGAGGAGCATGGAGCTTTAAATGAAGGTTATAGCACAAACCTTTGGATCAGTGTCAAAACTGCTGCATCGCACCCTGTTCATTTGGAAAATTTCCTGCACTTCCCTGGTTATGTTTCAGAGGATCAGACCACCAAGGCAGCAGCCAGAAGAACATGTTCAGCACAGAATCCATGCACAGACAGCTTTCTCTGACGCAAGCTGCCATATGGGAAGTTTAAATGTCCAGCGTGAATGGGTGAGTAGATGAATGAGTATGTGATGGTGGTGGTTGGGGGGGGGGGGGGGCTACTGTCAGTAAGGCATGTGGGTATGGTAGCAGTTGGGTAGCATTGTCGTGAGTGACAGTTGGGTAGCGTGGTTGGGAGGGATATATTGCGAAGACTAGACAGGTTGGTCAAGGTGTTGGTTGGCTAGTGAGTGGCAGTCAGGTCTGAACAGGAGTGGCAAGGGTAAGCATGGTTAGGATGGGATTGTTGGGCAGTCAGGAGGTTGAAGAGGCTGTCAGGCTTTGGTCAGCGTGATTGATTGTGTGTGGTCAGGATTTAGAATAAGACTTTTACATTGAACATTTCTGGGGTAACTATTCAGCTAAATAAATTGGAACTTTTACTGGTCTCTGACTCTAACTCAAGGTGTTGAAGACAGTCGGACAGTGTCCTGGGGAGCAGGGAATTGCTCGTCAGAGGTTCAGCTCCCATGCCGGTCAGTGCATTGAAAATCCTCAGGGTACTGAAACGCTTCATGTATTGTATGTCAGATCCAATATGGAGACCAGATGATCCGGGCCTATATTTTCATTCTGATGGTTAACACTGGCTTGTCCGCGACTATCGGCATCTCATTATATTTTGTAGTATAGGTCTTAGGGACAGGAATAAGACATTCAGCCCTCCAACCTTCTCTGCCATTCAATGAGATCATGACTGGTCTGGTAACAGTCTCAACTCCACATTCTAGCCTTCTCTCCTTAACGTTTGACTCTGTAAAATGTAACTGTCTTAAATAAGTTCAATAACCCTGCCTCCACTGCTTTCCGGAATAGAGAATTCCACATTTCGATGAACCGCAGAGAAAAATAATTCAATCTCTGCCTCAAAAGGAAGACCTCTTAAATCACGTTCCCTAGCTGCAGATTCCTTGACAAGTGGAAACATCATCCTGGTATCTATACTATCAAGTCCCCTGAAGATCTTGAGCGACATTCTCTGTCCCTCAGCCGCATGTTTTCCCGTGGAATGCCATTCACTTGCCGTGGGATTCTGCCTTCCTGCCACTTGTCAATGGAATTTCCCACTGAAGCCACTCCATGCCACCAGGAAACTGGTGGGCGGGGGTGCACTACCAGCGGGAAAAGAAAATACCAACGGTCGGATAATCCCAGTCCTTATGTTTCAATAAGATCACCTCTCATTGTTCTGAATTCAACGGGTATCGGCCCAACATGTTGAACCTTTTTTTACAACAGATTCCTCAACACAGAATTGAATCAAGGGAACTTTCTCTGAATTCTTGTATTTCAATTGTTTATTTCTTCAAACAAGGAGATTAGAATTCGACACAGTATTCCAGATATGGCCGAAGGACCTGCATAGCTACAGTAAAAATTCACTGCTTCAGTATCCCATTCCCTTTGCAAGGAATGCCACCGTTGTATTTGCCTCCCTATCATTTGGTGTCCTGCATATTAACATTTGTGATAAATGAACCAGGACAAGATACAGGTTAAGTGAGTGGGCAAGATTTGGCATATGGAATGTGGAAAAATGTGAATGTATCCCACTTTCACAGGAATAGAAAAGCAGCTGTTTATTTTTAAATGCGGATTGCAAAATCGCTCCACCAGATTTTGCGATCCGCATTTAAAAATAAACAGCTGCTTTTCTATTCCTGTGAAAGTGGGATACATTCACATTTTTCCACATTCCATATGCCAAATCTTGCCCTCACTTAACCTGTATACCCCAATGTAGATTCTGTCTCCTCTTGACAACTTACTCTATTATCGACATTGGTGGCATCAGCAAATTTAGTTGCCATGGTCTTTATCCAAGTCATTGATATAGATTCTAAACAGTTGCGGCCCAACACTGAACCCTATGGCATTCATTGTTATAGTTCGTCAATCTGAGAAATTACCCGTTTATCCGTATTCTTTGCTTCCTGTTAGCTAAACAATCCTTTATCCATGATAATATGTTAGCCCCTACAGCAGAGGTATTTTGAATTAAGGTATGATCTTGCCTTATGAAACAACCTCGGATGTGGCAATTTATCAAATGCCTTCTGGAAATCCAAGTAGAGTACATTTACAGGCTACCCTGTATCAACGGTATTATTCCCTCAAAAACTGTACTGTATTAAACAATGACCCTTTCACAAAGTCATACTAACTCTGCCAGATTAAATTATAATTTTCCAAGTATCCTGATATTCTAGAATCCTGGACGGCACGGTTGCAGAGTGATCAGCAGTGTTGCTTCACAGCACCAGGGACCAGGTTCGATTGCCAGCTTGGGTCACTGTCTGCACAGAGTTTGCACGTTCTCCCCATCCGTGTCTGCATGGGTTTCCTCCGGGTGCTTCAGTTTCCTCCTACAAGTCCCGAAAGACGTGCTTGTTAGGTGAATGAGACATTCTGAATTCTCCCTCAACCCCAACAGGCACCATAGTGTGGTGACTAGGGGATTTCACAGTAACTTCATTGCAGTGTTAATGTAAACCTACTTGTGACACTAATAAAGATTATTATTAGAAATAGCCTCATAGCCTTTGTGGTTCAGTTGCAATGGGTTTCTAGTTGGGGATAAATCCTTGAAATTAACAATATTGCAGCACAATGGGCTCCCATGCTTAGTTCGCTTGGTGACATTGAACAGAGCATTAAAAATCAAGAATGCTTTGTGGAGCTGAGAGATGCTTAATCAGCCTGGTTGTCCAGTTAATATAAAAGAGTAGCCTGAGCACTTTTCAGTTATCAAAAGACATAGAGAGATTTTAAAATGGCCACTTCTGTCATGCTACCGTCTTGCTCTAGGAATATCTCGAATGGGATTGGATTGGATTTCAGCATTGATAATGTCTCAGTCGTTAATTATTAAAAGAATTCCATCCTTATTGAAGGTCTGGTGTTGGGAAGCAATTGCCGAGGCAGCCACACTTACTGCAAGAAAGCTGAGCTGATCAGGTGCAAATAACAAATGGACCCGGACACTCCCAGGTAAGAGATGAGTCCGTTAGCAGCATTGTGGCATAACAGGATTCAATGTACAAGCCTCCTGGTTTTGTGATTGCAAGGGATCTGCACAACGAGGTTTGAGACTCCACATCAGAATAGATTTATTTTGAGCTTGTAACCCCTGGCCAACCCTGTTATCATGTGACTTGCAGCAACCTTTTTTGGTTTAACAGAAAGCCATTTTTTTTTAAACTGCATAAGAATAAAGTTCTGGATTTCATTTCATATCATATGGAACCTAAAATCAATGCATCTATTATCTCTGCAGCCATTTCTATCAAGCATGCAGCCCATCTGGTTCTGGGACATATCAGCATTTAGGTGGAATAGGTTTCCCAGCATTTAGGTGGAATAGGTTTCCCAGCATTTTTGCCTTGTGCTGGTGATTGTTTTAAGATCCTCCCTCCCACTCAACTCTTGTTTTGCCTATCTCTTGGGAGTTTTCCAAGGGCACGATTCAGGGATAGCGTTGCGCCCAACGCAGATCTAGAAACACCAGGTAAAGAGTAGGAGAGGGTGTGAACCGTTTTGCTATTCACCTGGCCCGCTCCCAAAGGCGAGGTCTGGATCTGACCTAAAAATGGCAATAATATCACCAACCCTAATTTGCATTCATTATACTCTCATTAACGAGATTGAAGTTGAATGTAGCGGCCTCCCTGGAATTACCCGACTCCCGAACGAGAAGCCACACAGGCATCGTTTAGTACTCCTTTTCAAAAACGTGAAGCTGAGGGGAACGGAGGAGATGAGTAGCCATTTTTATTTACCGGCATGCAGCTTTTGGGCACCTTAACTGCTGCCCCAGTGCTCGGGTGTTGAGGGACCCCTCAGGAGGGTTTGGCTTGGTTCCAGTAGGGCTGAGGCATTCAAGATCGTGTCACCCCTGGGCTAGGGGAATGGTAGGTGGCTTTGCTTCTGTGAGGCCTTCAAGCCATCATTAAATATTGTGCAGACCCTTAAAATGGGCAACCACAGCTGCAGCCTCTCTGTCGTGTCTGTTCCACCAATCTGTCCTGCTGGGCAGCACAGTGGTTAGCACTGTTGGCTTACAGCGCCAGAGACCCGGGTTTGATTCCGACCTCGGGTGACTATCTATGTGGAGGTTGCACATTCTCCCAGTGTCTGCACGGGATTCCTCTGGGTGCCGGTTAGATGGATTGGTCATGCTAAAATGTGCCTAGGTGGGGTTAGGGGGATTATGGTGGGGTATGGGGCCCACGAAGAATGCTCTTTCAGGGGAGTGTTGCATACTCAATGGGCTGAGTTGCCTATTTGTGCACTGGAGGGATTCTAGGAAACTCCTTCAGGACAAAGTCATGCTGTAGCTTCTCCCTTGAAAGTCAATTTCACTCCCTTTGACAGTGAGCAGCCTCTAACTTCACAGTTGAAGGTTATTTCAAATGAGGAATTAGCCTTGTAAGTTGTGAGAGCACCTCATGCTCCTCAACTCTCAAGTGCCTCCTCGAAGGCACAAGTGCCATGCCTCGGAGCATGGTTAGTGCATTGCATATCCAGCAAGCCTTGATGCCTGAACAGTGTGCCTGAACTCGAAGAGCAACAGCACCATAGAGGCAGCTACCAACAATCAAATACTAGACAGCAGGACTTCATCCTCGCGTGGCCAACGGGTAAGCGTTTAAATGAGCGGAGGGAATCTAACCAGGGCTCACAGTATTTTGGGCAGAGATCTGGAATCCAGGGGTTCCTGATGTGGCTGGCGGTGAGTGATTTGCGAGTGAGGTTTACCAGCATAACTAGGTCACTGGATGGCGCTCAGAGAAGGCGAGACAGTTATGGTAAGGGTGGGTAAGGCTTGGGGGATTTGAGGATCCTAGGATGGAGGACCTAACTAATTGTCGGTCTTTTTCCTTCTCCAATTTTCTGGTGTTGATCTTGTGAGGCTGCCCTCACTTTGCTTGTGGTAGCCAAGGCAGGTAAACGCTATGGAAGGCAGCAACTACAATGCAGGTTGAAGGTGGCTGCCCAACACTCTTGAGGTGGGACGCACAAGGGGAGGCCAGTAATGGCCCTGGGTGTACAAGCATCTTTAGTCATTCTATGGGCTGATGGACACCATATGCTTGAGAAGACTCCATCTCAACAAAGACACCATGCTGAACCTGTGCCATGTCCTCGCGGACGTTGCACCCCTTGGGGGGGGGGGGGGGGGGGGGACACCCGCTCCCTGCACCCTCAACATTTATGCCACCGGGTCATTCCAGGGCTAGTGTGGGGATCTGTGTAGCATTTCCCATACCCGCAGGTGAATCCAGGAGGCAACAGATGCTCCATGCCTGGGCAAAAGTCTCCATCATCTTCGAGCTGGACCTAGCCCAACAAGATGACCGGGGCTGCAGGATTTGGTGCGATTGCCACGACGACTCAAGTCCAAGGAGCAATCAATGGCATGCATGTCGCCCTGCGGGCATTGGGGCATCAGGGAGTGCCCTATATTAATTAGGAGCTCCGCTTCCTGAATGTCCAGATCGTGTGCAACCACCAACACAGGATCATGCATGTGTGTGGCCACCACACTGGGAGTGCGCATGACAGCTACTTCCTGGGGCACTGGGAGATCTCTGGTGTCTTGAAGGACCACCCTAGGATGAAAGATTGGCTTGTGGGGGACAAGGTATACCTGCTGAGGACACGGCTGATGGTGCCGGTGCGGAAACTTGAAACCGAGACGGAGACCCGATACAATGAGGCCAAGTGCTGTCATGAGTGGTGTATCGGTCTGCTCAGAATGCGATTCCGATGCCTAGGTCACTCTGGCAGTGTCCTGCAGTACACTCCTGAAAGGGTTTCCTGCTTTGTAGTGGTCTGCTGTGCCCTCCACATTCTGGCACAGCATGGGGTGACATGCTGGAGGAGGATGCAGAGGGACATGCAGCCTCATCGGTAGAGGAGATGGACCAGTAGGGGCTGGAGGGTGAGCCTGGGGAGGAGCCGGAGGATCGAGACAGGCTGCGGCCATGGTCCGACATGTGAGGATGACCAGGGAGGCCCTCAGTCTCCTGATTTCCTTGGGCAAGGTCGGGACTATCAATTCAACAACTCCCCCGTCCCTCCACCTAACCTGCACATCTTTGGACTGTGGGAGGAAACCGGAGCACCCGGAGGAAACCTACACAGACACGGGGAGAACGTGCAGACTCCGCACAGACAGTGACCCAAGCCGGGAATTGAACCTTGGAGTTGTAAAGCAACTGTGCTAACCACTGTGCTACCATGCTGCCTCACTGCTCCTGTCTCACCCAGCCAGAGTAATTCCCTCAGGAGTGACAGTCTGTCATGATTGACTCTCTGAGGGAGTTATGAGCCAATGTTGAATCTGGAAAACTTTGAAAACAGAGGTGCTTCCCACCTGTATTAGACCTTCCAAAATGCATCAGCTCACATTTGTCAGGATTAAACTGATCTCTCCCTACCCCCCCGCCCAAGTCTCTAAACGATTTATATTCTGCTGTATCCTCTGACAGTCCTCATCGCTATCCGCAATTCCACCAAACTTTGTGTCATCCGCAATCAGACTAATCAGACCAGTGACATTTTCCTCGAAATCATTTATATATATATATGACAAACAGCAAACATCCCAGCACTGAACCCTGCGGAACACCACTAGTCACAGTCCTCCATTCAGAAACGCACTCCTCCATTGCTACCCTCTGTCTTCTATTACCGAGTCAGTTCTGTATTCATCTTGCCAGCTCACCTCTGATCCCGTGTAACTTGATCTTCTGTACCAGTCTGCCATGAGAGACCTTGTCAAAGGCCTTACTGAAGTCCATATAGACAACATCCACTGCTCTACTTTCAAGCATCTTTGTCACTTCCACGAAAAACTCGAACTGTTTAGTGAAACTCTACATCCCCTTCACAAAACCATGCTGCCTCTCGCTAATACATCCACTTTCTTCCAAATGGGAGTAAATCCTGTCTCGAACAATCCTCTCCAATAATTTCCTGCCACTGACTCACGGCTCACCAGCCTGTAATTTTGTGGACTATCTTTGCTACCCCTCTTAAACAAAGGAATAACATTGGCTATTCTCCAGTCCTCTGGGACTTCACCTGTAGCCAGTGAGGATACAAAGATTCCTGTCAAGGCCCCAGCAATTTCCTCCCTCAGTATTCTGGGGTAGATTCCATCAGGCCCTGCCGACCTATCCACCTTAAATGTTTTTCAACACACCCAACACCTCCTTTTTGATCTCTGAATCACCCAGACTATGTACAAACCTGCCCCAGACTCATCATCCACCAATGCTTTCTGTTTGGTGAATATTGATGCAAAGTGCTCATTTAGTACCTCACCCATTTCCTCTGATTCCACGCATAGATTCCCTCCCCTGTCCTCGAGGGGGCAACCCTTTCCCTGGCTACCCTCTTGCTCTTTATGTACGTATAAAATGCCATGGGATTTTCCTTAATCCTGTTTGCCAATTACTTTTTGTGATCCATTTTAGCCCTCCTGCCTCCTTGCTTAAGTTCGTTCCTACATTCCTTATATGCTTCACGAGCTTCATCGTTCCCAGCCTTCTAATCCTTACAAATGCTTCCTTTTTCTTTTGGATGAGGCTCATAATATCCCTCGTTATCCAAAGTTCCTGAAAGTTTCCATATTTATCCTTCTTCCTCACAGGAACATGCCGTTCCCGAATTCCTCTCAACTGATATTTGAAAGCCTCCCACGTTCAGATGTTGATTTACCCTCAAAACATCAATCTAGAATATCCAGGTACTGCCGAATATTGTTATAATTAGCCTTCCCCCAATTTAGCATCTTCAACCGTGGAATACTCTTATCTTTATCCAACAGTACCTTAAAACGTACTGAATTTTGATCACTGTTCCCGGAATGCTTCCCTACTGATGCTCATTCCCCAATGCCAGGTCCAGTACAGCCCCTTCCCTAGTTGGACTGTCTACATATTGTTTCAAGAAGCCCTCCTGGATGCTCCTTTCAAACTCTGCCCCATCCAAGCCCCTAGCACTAAGTGAGTCCCAGTCAAAGTACTGGAAGTTAAAATCACCCACCACAACAACCCTGTTGCATTTACACCTTTCCAAAATCTACATACATATCTGCTCCTCTATCTCCCGCTGGCTGTTGGGAAGCCTGTAGTAAACCCCCAACATTGTGACTGCACCCTTCCTATTCCTGAGCTCTATCCATATTGTCTCACTGCATGAGCCCTCTGAGGTGTCCTCTCGCAGTACAGAGAAGGTGGTGAGCTGCCTTATTTAACTGCTGCAGTCCCGGAGATGTAGGTACACCCACATGCTGTTAGGGAGGTAATCCCAGGATTCTGGCCCAGCAACAGTGAAAGATTGTAAACATATTTCCAAGTCAGGATAGCAAGTGACTTGGTGGTGAATCTCCAGGTGGTGGTGTTTCCAGGTATCTGCTACACTTGCCCTCCTAGATGGTAGCGGTCATGAATTTGGAAGGTGCTGCCTGAGGAGCCTTGGTGAGTTCCTGCCATGAATCTTGTAGATGACACAATTTGCTGTCACTTTTCTTTGGTGGTGGAAGATTTGAATGTTTGTGGAAGAGGTAGCATTCAAGCGGGCTGCTTTGTCCTGGATCGTGTTGAGCTTCCTAAGTGTTGTTGGAGTTGCACTTATCCAAGAAAGTCAGGAACATTCCATCATACTCCTAACTTCCGCCTTGTAGTTTGTGGACAAGCTTTGGGGAGCTAAGTGGTGAGTTACTCGATGCAGGTTTCCGAGACTTTGACCTAAAGAATGTTCATAGTGGGGTATTCAGTGATCGCAATCATTGAATAACAAAGAGTGATGTTGATTGGAATCAGAAAATAGAATTCCTTCCCACTTCAGTGTATTATTGAAACTGAGGACATGACTTTTGGTTGCTGTGATGCGGAGCTAAGCCGCATGTTTGGTGGCTCCCGCTATTTTCGGACCCGTAACGGCGCTGGGCGGTCTTTTCCCGTTGTGGGAAGACATCAGCTACGCTTCTCTGCCGGTGGATGGACTGAATCGGCAGCGTGGAGGCAGTGGGCGCAGGAGCTGCTCCATCGCTGCTTCAGAGAGCTGAAAGCTGAGCTGCTGGAACCGCTAAAGGCCTCGCTGGACAAGCTCATGGCGACTCAGATGGCCCAGGGGGCAGAGATCCGTGAGGTCCGGCAAAAGGCCTCGGAGAATGAGGACGAAATCCTAGGCCTGGCAGTGAAGGTGGAGTCGCACGAGGCGCTCCACAAGACATGGCAGGCGAGGCTGGAGAAAATGGAGAACCGCTCGCGGCGGAAGAATTTGTGGATCCTGGGCCTCCCGGAGGGGCTGGAGGGATCGGATTTGGGGGCCTACGTGGTCACGATGCTGAACTCGCGAATGTGAGCGGGGTCCTTCCAAGGGCCCTTGGAGCTGGAGGGGGCCCATAGAGTGTTGGTGAGAAGGCCCAAGCCTAACGAGCCGCCAAGGGCGGTGCTGGTGCGGTTTCACCGGTTCGTCGCCCGAGAATGTGTGCTGAGGTGGGCCAAGAAGGAGCGGAGCAGCAGGTGGGAGAACGCAAAGGCCCGAATTTACCAGGACTGGAGTGCGGAGGTGGCGAAAAAAAGGGCCGGTTATAACCGGTCGAAAGCAGTGCTGCACAAGAAAGGGGTAAAGTTCGGCCTGCTACAGCCGGCACGCCTCTGGGTCACTTATAAAGACCACCAGTATTGCTTTGACTTCCCTGATGAGGCCTGGGTCTTTGTCCAGGCAGAGAAGCTGGACTCGGACTGAGGATTGAGATGGGGGTCGGGGACTGATGTACAGTGTTCGGAGGCTCTGTTCTCCCTTGCTCTTTTGTGTTGGTTTTTGTTTTTGTTTTTCTTGTTGGAAAGCTTGGGGGATGTTTTGTAGGCCCGTTGTGGCGCGGGCCTTCTCTTCCCGCATTTTGGGTCGAGGGGCGGGGCTTAAGCTGGAGGTGCGGGCTTTTTCCCACGCTGGAGTCGGAATGGGAGGGGACTGTGGTAGTACGACTAGGAGTATTATGGTACCTGGAAGTGTGAGCTGCCATTGGTGCAGAGGACTCGCTGCCCATTGGCCCAGGTATGTCATGTGCCTCTCAGCCGATTGGTTAAAAATTACAAGCTCTTCGTCCTTCCCCACCTCTGCGGGGCAGCACTCCTGGGGTTAGATTTCCAGTGCAACCTCCAGCGCTTAACTTTCAAATTCGGCGGCCCTATGCCCCCCCCCCCCCCACTGTCTGCAGCCTCACGTCCTTCAAGGTCAATCCCCCGTCCTTGTTTCCAAACCTCACCCCGGATTGCAAACCCGTCGCCATCAGGAGCAGACGGTACAGTGCCCAGGACCGGGCCTTAATAAGGTCCGAAGTCCAACGGCTTCTGAAGGAAGGGGTCATCGAGGCCAGCAACAGCCCCTGGCGAGCACAAGTGCTGGTGGTAAAGACCGGGGAGAAAAATAGGATGGTCATAGACTAGTCAGACCATCAACAGGTTTACGCAGCTGGACGGGTACCCTCTCCCGCGTATCTCCGACCTGGTCAACAGGATCGTGCAGTACAAGGTCTTCTCCACAATGGACCTCAAGTGCGCCTACCACCAGCTCCCCATCCGCGCGAGTGACCGAAAGTACACTGCGTTCGAAGCGGATGGGCGTCTCTACCACTTTTAAGGGTTCCCTTCGGTGTCACAAACGGGGTCTCGGTCTTCCAACGGGAGATGGACCGAATGGTCGACCAATACGGTTTACGGGCAACCTTCCCGTATCTCGATCACGTCACCATCTGCGGCCACGACCAGCAGGACCACGGCACCAATCTCCAAAAATTCCTCCGAACCGCAAAACTCCTTAATCTGACTTATAACAAGGATAAACGCGTGTTTAGCACCGACCGTCTAGCCATCCTCGGCTACGTAGTGTGTAACGGAGTGATAGGTTCCGACCCTGAACGCATGCGACCCCTGATGGAGCTCCCCCTCCCCCAAAGCACGGTTTGGGCTTCTTTTCATATTACGCCCAGTGGGTCCCCAATTACGCCGATAAAGCCCGTCCACTCATCCAATCAGCCACTTTTGCCCTGTCGTTGGAGGCCCGCCAGGCCGTTAGCCGCATCAAAGCAGACATTGCAAAGGCAACGATGCGTGCTATCGACGAGTCCCTCCCCTTCCAAGTCGACAGTGCGCGGCCGATGTAGCTCTGGCAGCCACCCTCAATCAAGCGGGCAGACCCGTGGCCTTCTTGTCCAGTACAGAAATCCGCCACTCCTCGGTCGAAAAGGAAGCACAGGCCATAGTCGAAGCTTTGCGACATTGGAGGCACTATCTGGCCGGCAGGAGGTTCACTCTCCTCACAGACCAACGGTCAGTGGCCTTCATGTTCGACAACGCACAGAGGGGCAAGATAAAGAACGACAAGATCTTGCGGTGGAGGATAGAACTGTCCATCTACAACTACGACATCTTGTATCGTCCTGGGAAGCTAAACGAGCCTCCCGATGCCCTGTCCCGTGGCACCTATGCCAACGCACAAGTGAACCGCCTCCGAACCGTCCACGTGGACCTCTGCCACCAGGGGGTCACCCGCTTTTTCCATTTTATAAAGACCGGCAACCTGCCCTACTCCATCGAGGTCAGGATAGTGACCAGGGAATGCCACATCTGCGCGGAGTGCAAGCCGCACTTCTACCGCCCTGAACAAGCCCATCTTATAAAGGCTTCCCGTCCCTTTGAACGTCTCAGTATGGACTTCAAAGGTCCCCTCCCCTCCAACAACCACAACACGTACTTCCTCAACGTGGTTGACGAGTACTCCCGCTTCCCCTTCGCCATCCCCTGCCCTGACATGACCATCACCACCATCATTAATGCCCTACACACCATCTTCTCCCTGTTCGGTTTCCCCACTTACATTCACAGCGATAGGGGGTCCTCATTTATGAGTGACGAACTGCATCAATTCCTGCTCAGCAGGGGCATCGCCTCCAGTAGGACGACCAGTTACAACTCGTGGGGTAACGGGCAGGTCGAGAGGGAGAACGGTACGTCTGGACGACCGTCCTGCTGGCGCTGCGGTCCAGAAATCTCCCAGTCTCCCACTGGCAAGAGGTCCTCCCAGTCGCCCTCCATTCTATCCGGTCACTCCTATGTACCTCCACTAACCAAAAGCCTCAGGAACGCCTTCTTGTTTTTCCCAGGAAGTCTTCCTCAGGGACCCCGCTCCCGACATGGCTGGCTACCCCCGGGCCCATCCTGCTCCGGAAGCACGTGCGGGTGCACAAGTCGGACCCGTTGGTCGAAAGAGTCCAGCTACTCCACGTGAACCCGCAATACGCGTATGTGGAATATCCCGACGGCCGACAGTACACGGTCTCCCTTCGGGACCCGGCACCCGCCGGAACCCGGCCACTCCCCACCCCCGGCGCCAGCACCCCCCCAACCCCAACTGCCCCCGGCAGGCGCCCCCTCCCCGGCCCTACCGACACCAGCGGACAGGACGACCCTCCCCTGACCTGGCCCCCGCTAGCTCCGACTAGGGGTACGGATGCAAGAACAGGATCATCGCTCCCGGAGTCATAGATGTCAACCGCTCCAACTAGGGGTATTACAGTACCTGGAAGTGTGAGCTGCCATTGGTGCAGAGGACTCGCTGCCCATTGGCCCAGGTATGTCTCGTGCGTCTCAGCCGATTGGCTGATATAGTAGCTCCACCTACGAGGCTGGGTATAAGAACCCGTGTACCCCGGCAGTCTGTCATTTTTCTGTACGTCTGCTGCCGGGTACACTTCTTGTGTATTAAAGCCTATCGTTCGAACTTTATCTACGTTTCGTGTCCATTTATTGTGCATCAGGGACTGTGCTGGTCGGGGGGGGGGGGGGGGGGGGGGGAAGGGTGGTAGTGTTACTCCGGGGCGGGGGGGGGGGGTGTCGTTGGGGTGGCGGGAGCAGCCGGGGTCAGCAGGAGTCAGCTGACACAGAAGTAACAAGAGAGGCAACGCAGCTAGGAGGGGCCCTAGTATGTGGAGTATCCCGACGGCCGACAGGGGAGGTAGGTGTTGGGGGAGTAGGGGGGTACCGGGTTGCTGCTGGAAGGGCTGAAGGGGAACTGATGGTATTAGATGGGGCCGGGACGAGGATCTGCCACTGTGGGGAACAGGCCATGCGAGGAAGAGTTATGTCTGACCGGCAGAGAAGGAGGGTGAATAGCCCCTCGATTCGGCTAGTCACATGGAATGTAACGGGCTGAAAGGGCCGGTCAAGCGAGCCCGGGTGGTCGCACATTTGAAGGGGCTGGGGGCGGATGTGGCTATGCTCCAGGAGACACACCTTAGGGTGGCGGATCAGGTCAGGTTGAGAAAGGGGTGGGTTGGGCAAGTATTCCATTCGGGGTTGGATGCGAGGAACCGGGGGGTGGCGATTTTGGTGGGGAAGAGTATGTCGTCTGTGGCGTCGAGTCTGGTGGCAGATAGTTGTGGCAGATATGTGATGGTGAGCAATAGGCTCAAGGGGAAGCGGGTGGTGCTGGTTAATGTGTACGCCCCAAATTGGGACGATGCAGGCTTTATGCAGCGTATGCTGGGCCGGATTCCAGACCTTGAGACGGGGGCTTTGATGATGGGAGGAGATTTCAATACAGTGCTGGACCCAGCACTGGATCGCTCTAGGTCCAGGACGGGTAAGAGGCCGGTGGCGGCCACAGTGCTGAGGGGGTTCATGGACCAGATGGGAGGGGTGTACCCTTGGGGGTTAGGGAATTCTCGTTCTTCTCCCATGCCCACAAGGCTTACTACTGGATTGACTTTTTTGTCTTTAACAGGGCGTTGATTCCGAGGGTGGTAGGTGCGGAATATTCAGCGATAGCCATCTCAGATCATGCTCCGCATTGGGTGGATCTAGAGCTGGCGGAGGGGAGGGACCAACGGCCGATGTGGAGGTTAGAGGTGGGGCTGCTGTCAGACGAGGAGGTATGCGGGCGGGTCCGGAGGTGCAGAGAGGGGTATTTAGAAATGAATGACAATGGGGAGGTGCAGGTGGGGGTGGTCTGGGAGGCGCTGAAGGCGGTGGTTAGGGGGGAGCTGATTTCCATCAGGGCACATAGGGAGAGGGGTGAGAAAAGGGAGAGCGAGAGGTTGGTGGAAGAGATGGTGAGGGTGGACAGGAGGTACGCGGAGGTCCCGGAAGAAGGGCTATTGAGGAAGCCTCGTAGTCTCGAAGCAGAGTTTGACATATTGACCACCAGGAAAGTGGAGGCGCAGTGGAGGAGGGCGCAAGGGGCAGTATACGAATACGGGGAGAAGGCGAATCGGATGGTGGTGCACCAGTTCTGGTCTGGGGGCGCCAGTTCAGCTGGAGGAGCTGGTCAATGCGATGGGGAGCATGCAGTCAGGGAAGGCACTGGGACCCGATGGGTTCCCGGTTGAATTTTATAAGAAGTTCTCAGACCTGCTGGGCCCGCTGCTAGTGAGAACCTTGAATGAGGCAAGGGAGGGGTGGGCTTTGCCCCCGACGATATCCAGGGCGTTAATCTCATTGATTCTGAAGTGGGATAAGGACCCCCTTCAGTATGGATCATATAGGCCGATTTCGCTCCTCAATGTGGATGCGAGCCTGCAGGGTGGAGGATGTGGTGCCGCAGGTTATTCATGAGGACCAAACGGGTTTTGTGATAGGGAGGCAGTTCAACGTTAATGTGCGGAAGCTTCTCAATGTCATAATGATGCCGGCGGTGGACGGGGAGGCGGAGATAGTGGCGTCAATGGATGCGGAGAAGGCCTTTGACAGGATGGAGTGGAGATACCTTTGGGAGGATTTGAAGAGGTTCGGGTTTGGTGAGAGATTTATTAGGTGGGTGAGGCTGTTGTATGATGCCCCGGTGGCGAGTGTGGTGACGAATGGGAGGAGGTCGGAGAACTTTCGGTTGTACCGGGGACGAGGCAGGGAGTGCCCCCTATCTCCCCTGCAATTTGCGTTGGCGATCGAACCCCTGGCCGTGGCGCTGAGGGAATCGAGGAACTGGAGGGGGATAGTGCGGGGCGGGGGGTGGGGGTGGGGGGAGAGGAGCATCGGCTGTTGTTGTACGTGGACGATTTATTGTTGTACGTTGCAGACCCGGCGGGGGGGATGCCGGTGAGGAATTGAACAAACGAATGTGATACAAAATGGAATAATTAGTTAGGATAACGTAGAGAATACCCGGGTATAGGAGCCGGAACAAATGGACTGGGCAAAGCATGGCCAGGAAGGGGAGAGGGGCAGTTGCTAGGATGAGAATGCTCAGTGAAAGGGGCCCCCCCAAGGGCTGAAGAATGTGAAGTGAGCCCAGGGCAGAGGAATGTGAAATGAACCAATCAGGATATATGGCCAGGTCAAGAAGTGTATAGGGATAGCCTATGGGAATTTTGCATTCATTACTGTTGCCTTATTTGGTCGTGTGTATGTGAAATTTGATGCAACTTGAATGTATCTGTACACCTTTTGGGCACTCTGGCAGTTGAAGATCCAGGAGACATGGTTGTGTCCTTCTCTCCCAATAGAGTGAGTCACCCAGCTAGCTGGTTAAAATAAACAATAATTGATACCTACAAATCCATCTCAAATTTTATTGAGACCAGACTGACGGCAAAAGAATCAGGATTTTCATTGAAGGTGATGAGGATTCTTGCGGAGTTCGGGGACTTCTCTGGGTATAAGCTCAACGTGGGGAAGAGTGAGCTGTTCGTGGTGCATTCGGGGGGGATCAGGAGAGAGAGAGATAGGGGAGCTTCCGCTGAAAAGGGCAGACAGGAGCTTCAGATACCTGGGGGTCCAGATAGCCAGGAGCTGGGGGGCTCTGCATAGACTCAACATTACGAAGCTCGTGGAGCAGATGGAGGAGGAGTTTAGGAGGTGGGATGTACTGCCACTCTCCCTAGCGGGCAGGGTCCAGTTGGTCAAAATGACGGTGCTCCCAAGGTTTCTGTTCCTCTTCCAGTATCTGCCCATCATGAACCCGAAGGCCTTTTTCAGGAGGGTCAGTAGGAGTATTACGGGGTTTGTGTGAGGGCAGAAGACCCCGAGGGTGAGGAGGGTATTCCTGGAGCGGGGTAGGGAAGTGGGCGGGTTGGCGCTGCCCAACCTGTGTGGGTACTACTGGGCTGCGAACGTGGCAATGATACATAGGTGGGTGATGGAGGGGGAGGGGGCGGCATGGAAGAGGTTGGAGGCGGCGTCCTGTGTGGGCACGAGCTTAGAGGCGGTGGTTACGGTGCCGTTACCGCTCCCCCCAGCAAGGTATTCTACGAGTCCGGTAGTGGTGGCTACCCTCAAAATCTGGGGGCAGTGGAGGCGGCACAGGGGGGAGGGGAAGGCTTCAGTTTGGTCCCCGATACGGGGGAACCACCGGTTTGTACCAGGGAGGATGGACGGAGGGTTTTTGAGCTGGCACAGGGCAGTTATCAGGCAGATGGGGGACCTCTTTCTCGATGGGAGGTTTGTGACCTGAGAGGAGTTGGAGGGAAGGTTGGGTCTTCCCCTAGGGAACACCTTCAGATACATGCAGGTAAGGGCGTTTGTCAGGCGGCAGGTGGCGGAGTTTCCACTGTTGCCGCCAAGGGGGGTTCAGGACAGGGTGCTCTCGGGGACGTGGGTCGGTGAGGGGAGGATCTCGGCAATCTACCAAGTGATGAAGGAGGGGGAGGAGGCCTCGGTGGAAGAGCTGAAAGAGAAGAAGTGGGAGGAGGAGCTGGGAGAGGAGATCAATGAGGGGACGTGGACGGATGCTTTGGGGAGGGTGAATTCCTCCTCCTCCTCTTGCGCACAGCTTAGTCTAATCCAGCTAAAGGTGCTGCATAGGGTGCATATGACAGGGACAAGGCTGAGCCGGTTCTTTGGGGGAAGAGGACAGGTGTGGCAGGTGTTCGGGGAGCCCAGCGAACCACACCCACATGTTCTGGGCGTGTCCTGTGTTGGAGGGCTTTTGAAGGGGTGTTGCGGGGACCATGTCAAGGGTGGTTGGCTCCAGGGTGGAACCGGGCTGGGGGCTCGCAATTTTCAGGGTAGTATCGGAGCCGGGAGTGCAGGAGGCGAAAGAGGCCGGTATTCTGGCCTTTGCGTCCATGGTAACCCGGTGCAGGATTCTTTTGCAGTGGAAGGATGCGAAGCCCCCCCGAGCGCGGAATCCTGGACCAACTTATATGGCTGGGTTCATCAAACTAGAGAGGGTCAAGTTTGCCCTAAGGGGGTCGGTGCAAGGGTTCTTCCGGTGGTGGCAGCCGTTTCTAGACTTCCTGGCGGAGCATTAGGGGGCGGTCAAGTTCAGCAGCAACCTGGGGGGGGCGGGGGTTGCTTGTTCGCTGTAGGGGATGGGTGCGTGGTTTCATGCTCATTATTTTTGTTAATTTATTGCTTTTGTATTGGGGGAGGTTACTGTTTTTCTTTGTTTTGTTGGTTAAAATTTGTTGAAAATTTGAATAAAAATTATTTTGTTAAAAAAGAAACTGAGGACATACACATTGATTTGAATTGTTCTACCAATAACGATAATGCAATTTTGGTCCTGCGTTCCCCCAATGCAGATTTGGGGAATTGAAAATGTAATTGTCGGTCATTATGGGCATCAGCTGGCACAGTGGCTAGCACTACTGCCTCACATTGCCAAGGACACTGTTTCAAATTTGGTCTTGGGTGGCTGTCTGTGTGGAGTTAGCATGTTCATCCATTGTCTGCTAGAGTTTACTCCAGGTGCTCTGGTTTGCTCCTACAGTCCATAGGTGCGCCATGTTAGGTGGATTGACCAAACTAAAATTGCCCCTAAGTGTCCAAAGATGTGTAGGTTATGTGGAGTTACAGTGACGCTGGGGGGGTGGGGGGGGGATGAGTGGGCGTAGGTATGGTGCTCTTTCAGACTGTTGATGCTGACTCGATGGGCCGAATGGCCTTCTTCTGCACTGTATGGATTTCTACTATGATATTTCTATGAATGCATGTGAGAAATAAATTATTAATGTATGAATCAACAGGGGTGAGGGGGGTGTGAGTAGGGTTTGGGGTGGGGTTGGAAGGGGGGGGGGAGGGGTGTCCACACGTGTCATGGGGATCCGCAACTCAGCAGGGTCTCACTTGCTCGCCCGCCGCCGACCTCTACCCCGGTGACCTCCCATTCCTCAGGGCTGCCGACCATATCCAGTGCCCACTGCTCCGACATGGTTAGGGGCCATACGTCTGGGGGCCCTCCTCCGGTCTTCTCCCACTTCCTGTGGTTGTGAACGGCTTTCTACTGGGGAGTGGGGAAACACTGTTAGATGCTCCAACGCATGCAGCCCAGGGGTTGTGTAGGTGATGGCCTCAGTGGCCAGGGCACCCGGCCATTGCGGCTGGCATGGCTGCTGGAATGTGGAGCAGGTTGGGGTTCGGTCGTCCCCCCCAGGGGGGGGGGGGGGGGGGGGGGGGGGGAAGGATTACGGGTATGTGGGACGAATGTGTCCAACTCACCCCGGCGTGGAGTTTCTTCTGGCCTCATGGCCAGTCCGGGCAGCATTGCCCACGGCGCTAAACGTCTCTGTCACCTGCACCCAGGCACGGCGAATGGCAGAGTCTGGTGGCCTTCCTCCCAGGCCGGGGTACAGGGGCACCCTTTTGCCCAGGTATCCTTGTGGGCTCGCTCCACATGGCACTGGGTGTACTGGTCCGCCAGGGCATATAGGGCGTCTGTGATGGCGCTGATGCACCTGTGCTCAGAGGACAGCGAGATCCTGGACAGGTCCCCGCTCGACAACTGGCAGGACCTTGTGGCAGAGACGTTCAACATTGACGGTCAACGGGAGCGGGTGTCCTCCGATATCCCTGTGGTGCCAGGTGTGCCATCATCTGGCAGATGTGTTATACTGTCTCTCTGCTCAGCCAGAGTCTTCATAGCCCTCCAGCCTTGCGTTTGCCACCTGCCCCTCTGCAACCTGGCCTCTGCTGCAGCTTCCCCTTCCTCTCTGTGCGGGCCTCGGTCACACGGCCGCAGGGTATCTCGCAGGAATACGGCCATCAACGCAGCGGCTAGCATCGCAGGTTGAAGTCCGAATGCTACTGTCTGCAGCAGGTGGAAGGCCAACATATTAGCATGGCGCATTCTCCCATTATCATCCAGGTACCATCGGCTACCTGGTTGGCATTGCAGGCCCCCCCCCCCCCCCCCCCATGAATGTCCCCCCCCCCCGCCCCACCCACTGCCCCGGAGGTATCCCAGCCCCTTTGGTGCCCCGGTCCTGGCACCCGTCCCTGCTGCCAGGGGCACTGTTGGCTGGCACTGCCCTCACTGAGTGCTGCATTGTGGTCCGCCGATGGGTGTTTGCCAGTTGGGCAGGGTGTTCGGACCTGGGGAGGGGGGGAGGGGGGGTGCTGTGCCGGTGGGGTGTGTGCGTGAGCGCACCCATATGACCAGTGCCACTATGTAGAACCAGGGGCTGGGGTGGGTGGTCAGCAATATGGCGGTCGGTGCCTGGTCACTGCACCGTTCCTCTGGAGGGGCATCCCGGCTGCTCAGCCAGCCCTCCTCTCCATTGGCCCTGGCAGCCCCCCCCCCCACCCCCCCCCCCCCCCCCCGCAGCCAGCATGGCCGGTGTCCGGGCCGGCTGCCGCAGTCATTCCACACCATTTCCTACCTGATCTCTCTCACTCAGCAGTCAGGACACCAGGTTCACAATTTGAGAAAGCACAAGTGAACCACGCCATCGGGTCACCGGGCCATCGGAGCCGGTGAATCACGAAGGCCCCGGAGTATAGGATGCTGTCCCGCTAATGATATGCCTACTGTACTCACCCCGCGCGGCGAGCGACGCATTTACGCCATTTCCGGGGTGCCGACGCATCCCGATTTGGGGTGAAACCGGGGCCTACCCTGATTTTGGCGTTGGAAGCTATTCTCCACCCAATCACGTTTCGCGATTTCAGTGTCGAAAAACGGAGAAACCCGCCCAAGATGTTCCGATGTAAAACCAATCACCAGCTAGACTATGAGAAAAATTCAATATTCCCAGATTGATATTCCAATATTGACAGGATAGAACAGAAATCATATCATGTGAATAGTAATTTGAATTTATGCAGAATAGTTGAGGATTGTCCAAACAATGTTCAACCAATTTCTCCAACTTTGATTTACTGATTTCCAGATTCTGTCAACTTCTTAAATAGTTCAGGCGAATCAGGTCCTCAGAAACAAAAACGGTTTGAAATATCCATATCATCCCTTACCTTTCAGATGATTGTTTTTTTCAGGTAAAACTTGTACGATGTTCATGTAATCCATGTTCATGTAATCCAACAGATCAGAACCTGATTAAATCAATTCAATTTTGTGAAATTCGAACTATAATAACATGATTGTAAAATCTGCAATGTTTGAATCTGAAATTGATTTCACGGTGTGATTTAACCGTACCATTTTCCTGCATTTCTTTCAGTATTTTATCCAACTTTGGGACCCTATGGCGCATTTTCACAAAGGATTCCCACATTACCCTTCGGGCGAGAGAGCCTTTCTGCATCACTAGATTTAGGAGAAGTTTGGAACTGTCCACCCGGCTTCCTTTCTCCACGAGCTCAGTAACTTTCTGTAAAGAATAATAATGAACATATTGAGGAAGGGAGTGAAAGAGGAATACGGAGAATGAGAAGGAAAGGATCTGCTCAGTGATGGGATTTCCAAGTTGTTCTGAGCACAGAAAGCAGTCACTGAGCCACTCTGCACATGGACTGAAAATCCCTAATTGTCTGGTTTGCTTTGCTGTTTTGTGTTTCACTCAGTTCCAATCATTTTTGATCTTCCAAGTTTGTAAATTGCGTTTCTTGACATCTCAAGCTTTTTTGTCATCTAAAGTTACCCAGTTTGCTTTTGAGCAGTTTCCAGGGTAATTCATTGTTTTCTCACTAAATCATGTCTGTTGCCCTGGTTTCTCCCATTTCCAGCCCCACTAAACTTCTTTGTTTCAGTCCACATGCTATGTACCCAAAACGTTCCCCTGTCCTTTGTACAGATCCTCAGAGTATTTTCATCTCTTTGGATTATAGTTTCATATCCACAATAGTTTCAGTTTTATCCATTTCTTCCTTATTTTCCTGCATCTTTTCGGTAATATTCAACAATTCTAAGATTGAATATACAACAATTCTCAATGACAGCGCAGGATGCAGATAGGCTATTAATGAGGCAATATGGAACCAAATAAACAAGATAACACTGCCACATCGTAAAAGCAAGACTTGAGTTCGTAAAACAAGGCTGACACTCAACTGCAGCACGGAGTGGGTGCCAAACTGTCAAATGTGCTGTCTTTTGCATGTGATGTTAAACTGAGGCCACATCTGGCCCCTCCAGTGGCTGCAATCAATCCCATGGCACTATTTCAAAGAAATATAGAGGTGTTATCCCCAATATCCTGGCCTATAGGTGGGTTTAGCACAGGGCTAAAGAGCTGGCTTTTAAAGCACACCAAGGCAGGCCAGCAGCACGGTTCAATTCCCGTACCAGCCTCCCCGAACAGGTGCCGGAATGTGGTGACTAGGGGCTTTTCACAGTAACTTCATTTGAAGCCTACTTGTGACAATAAGCGATTTTCATTTTCTATATTTATCTGTCATTCAATATCACAACAATTGCATTATCTAGTCATTACAACCTTGCTGTATGCAATGTGCAAATTGGTCCCACGTGTCCTCATAGAATCATAGATTTGCAGTGTCGAAGGAGGCCATTCAGCCCATCGAGTCTACACCGGCACTGAAAGAGCACCCTATCTAAGACCCCACCTCCACCCTACCCCACAACCCGGCAACCCCACCTAACTTTTTGGACACTAAGGGGCAATTTAGCATGGCCAATCCATCTAACCTGCACACCTTTGGACTGTGGGAGGAAACCGGAGCACCTGGAGGAAACCCACACAGACTTGGGGAGAAAGTGTAGACTTCGCATAGTGACCCAAGCCGGGAATCGAACCTGGGTCCCTGGCGCTTTGAAGCAACTGTGCTAACTGTGCAGCTACCGCTACCGTGCCATCCTACATTACAACAGTAACTGCACTTTAAAGGTATCTCCTTAGCCATAAATAGCTTTGAGAAACCTGTTGGCCATGAAAAGGGCCAAATAAATGCAAGTCGTTCTTCTCTTTTCGTGTGTCGTTGTGCAGTTCTGGTTGTCTCAGAACAAAAAGATCATAGAAGAGCAGCTAGAATGACTGACAAAATGAAGGAACAGGATTAGGAGTTTGTTAACTGAAGGTGTTCTCACTGAGAACAAACAAGTTGATGGTAATGGTATTGCTGTTTAACTTCTCTCCAGCACGGTAGCATAGTGGTTAGCACAATTGCTTCACAGCTCCAGGTCCCGGGTTCGATTCTCGGATGGGTCACTGTCTGTGCGGAGTCTGCACGTTCTCTCCATGTGTGCGTGGGTTTCCTCCCACAGTCCAAAGATGTGCAGGTTAGGTGAATTGGCCATGCTAAATTTCCCTTAGTGTCCAAAATTGCCCTTAGTGTTGAGTGGGGTTACTGGGTTATGGGGATAGGGTGGAGGTGTGCGGTTGGGTAGGGTGCTCTTTCCAAGAGCCGGTGCAGACTCGATGGGCCGAATGGCCTCCTTCTGCACTGTAAATTCTGCGAAATTCTAATAACCAGTCAGGTAGGAACAGACAACTTGCCTTGAAGAAAAAAAATGTAAAACTAATCAAACAAAACAATATTTCTGTGGTTGAATAGTCAATCTGTAAGATGTATTCCCTGGAGAAACAATAGAAGCTGGTGTTACTGACTCATTCAAATGGAAATTTGATATACATCAGAAAATAACGCTTTGTTATGCACTATTTGTGTAATTGAAGATGAAACCATATTTTATTTATTAATTCAAGGTGTATGGGATACACCTGCATTTATTGCCCAACCCCAATTGTCCTCAGGAAGATGGTGGTGAGCTGCATTTGACCACTGCTGACCATGTGGTGTAGGTACACCGACTACTCTATTAGAGAGCGAGTGCCAATAAATCTAAATCTAGTTCCAAGTCAGAATGTGATTTGGAGGGGAACACGTAGTTGTGTTCCTACAGGTCTGCTACTCTTGTCCTCTGTCTGGTAGAGATTACGGTCTACGGGAAGATGCCGAAGGAGCCTTGCAAAGATACTGCAATGCTTTTGTACCATTGTGCAAGGTGGTAGAACAAGGGGATGCTCAAGGTGGTGAATAGAGTGGCAATGAGCTGCTCTGAGCTGTATGATGTTGAGATTCTTGAGGGTTATTGGAGCTTCACTCATCTGGGCAAGGAGAGAGCATTCCATTACTTGTGCCTTGTAGATTGTGGACAGGCTTGGGGGTGGGGGGCAGGAGATTCGTCATTTGCAGCAAAATCCCTCACCTCTGACATGTTCTTGCAGCTACAGTATGTATATGGCTGTTCCAGTTAAATTTCTAGTCAATGTTAACCCTAATGTTGATGGTGGTGATGAATTCAGTGATTTTTATGCCATTAAATGTCAAAAAGAAATGATTAGATTCCCTCTTGTTGGGGATAATCATTGACATTGGAACAGCTTCTTCCCCACAGCTACAAGACTCCTCAACGACTCCCCCTCGGACTGATCTGTTCCCTGCAAGGACACTATTCACGACGCCCTATGCTGCTCTTGCTCATGTATTTGCTTTGTTTGGCTCCTTGTTCCGCACTGTAACCAATCACTGTTTGTCGATGTACCATTTATCAATGTTCTCTGCTGATTATTCTTTTGTCTACTATGCACGTACTGTGTACGTTCCCTCTGCCGTAGAAAAATACTTTTCACTGTACTTCGGTACATGTGACAATAAATCAAATCAAAAATCAAATCAAAGACTAGTACTTGTAAGGTAGGAATGGCGCTCACTACTTATCAGCTTGGATATTATCCAGATCTTGCCGTTTGAAAAGTTGCGAATGTGCTGAACACTGTATAATATCAGTCAACGTCCACACTTCTGACCTTCTGATAGAGCGAAGATCATGAGGCTGCTGAAGGCGGTTGGGCCCAGGACGCCACCTTGACATCCTCCTGCAACAATCATCGGCCTCCAAAAACCAAACTATCTACTCTGTGCTCGATCTGACTTCAACCAGTGGAGAATTTTACCCCAGTTGCCACTGGGGTAAAACATTTTATTAGAGCTCACTGATGCCACACTCTGTGAAATGCAACTTGATGTAACTCCTTCACCACCTCTCAAATTCAGCTCGTTATTCCAGGATTGGACCAAAACTGCAATGTGGTTAGGAGCTGTGGGTCCTGGGAGAGCCCAAACTGAATTTCGGTTAACAGGTTATTGCTGTGCAAGTATCACTTCAAAGCAGTGTGCTGATGCTCATCACTTTGCAAATTGAAAGTTGTTGGTAAGATGCTAATTCTCGGGTTGGATTTGTCCCGATTTTTCAGCACTGGGCTTTTCTGGGGCATTTACCACATTGTTGGGTAGACGTCAGTCTTGTAACTGTACTGGAACAACTTGATTAGGAGTGTAGTTAGACAGCCCGTTGTTACTAATTCCATTCTTGAAAATTCTGTCAGATTTCTGGTGTTATCATACATGAAACTAATTTTTCTGTCCCTTCCACTTACATGATATTCTTGTCCACTAAAATGGTCCTTGTCTGTTAACATGAGGCCGAGTCCTTCCACCCCTTCTTCAATCGCCTGTTGTAGTCTGTCGTGGTAGAATTTTGTGAACTGGAACAACTGGTAATCGTTGGAATTTGTCAAGAACTCAGTGATTGTGGAGTTTGGATCTATGAACAGAAACAGAAAATGAAACACAATATCGAGGTTCCATCCAAACTGTTACAATTCTTCATAACAAACCGCTAAAGTCTCCTTTGAGCTACATTATCAAACATCACCTGAAAACCCACTACCATTCAGTGATACCGATAGCTGATTTGTGAGCTAATTCCATATACTCAGTTTTGCCCGTGTGATAATATTGAATAGCCTGGATTTTTGGCCCGATAAAATTTGTACACTTTAAATTAAAAATTGAACATTTTAAATCCAGTCCCAGCCACTTCCAGCAAACAGTCTGATGGGAATTTGAACTTGGCCAAATTAGAGTACAGTGAAATCCAGCTGCCAAGACATGTCCTATCAATCACCCATCAAGAGATGACCAGCTCTATTTATGGATCGATTCTTTTGAGTGAACAAGGTTACATGCAGACAATACACCAGGAAATGGACCCCCTAATGTCCTTCTGGGTAGTCATTCATAACTTCATTGGATGGTGCCACTCCTACCCTGTGTCCTCGCAGCTGGGGGCCAGAGAACAATCTGTAAAGTCATGGGGAGGGGTATAAGATTCAAACGACTGGACACCCCAGCGCAGACTCCATGCAGCAGCGATGGAAGGAATCTGTGTGCGAGACCCACCTTCGCAACAAAGAAAGATCCTGAATAAATCGAGACTCAGAAAAGGGAACCCGCAGCAAGACAGAGTTCATCAGCACAGGTAGTATCGCGAATCTTGGGACCGTTTAGTAATATTTTGGGATAATACAAGGGTTAACTGATTTTTACTGTTTGTTGAATAAAGTTATTTGACTTAAACACTTACGTTGTCCTTTCTTTGCCTTGCCAATAAAGACATCTGGGTAAAACCTTTGATTAATACACTGGTCGAAGTATCTGAGATTTTACAGATACAACATCCATATCCATTAATACCCCTGGTCAACAATAATCTGTCTCAACTATTGATCCTCGGTCAATTGCGATTAGTCGAAAGAGTTTCTTCGTGTTTAGGATTATTTTCTAATTTAACCGCTGAAAGGTCTGGCTCTATTTTTCGCCTACTGCCCCAATTCCTAAAAACACCCCCATTCAGCTGAAATATGTTCTTTCTTAAGAACATAAGAACATAAGAAATAGGAGCAGGAGTAGGCCATCTGGCCCCTCGAGCCTGCTCCGCCATTCAATGAGATCATGGCTGATCTTTTGTGGACTCAGCTCCACTTTCCGGCCCGAACACCATAACCCTTAATCCCTTTATTCTTCAAAAAACTATCTATCTTTACCTTAAAAACATGTAATGAAGGAGCCTCAACTGCTTCACTGGGCAAGGAATTCCATAGATTCACAACCCTTTGGGTGAAGAAGTTCCTCCTAAACTCAGTTCTAAATCTACTTCCCCTTATTTGAGGCTATGCCCCCTAGTTCTGCTGTCACCCGCCAGTGGAAACAACCTGCCCGCATCTATCCTATCTATTCCCTTCATAATTTTAAATGTTTCTATAAGATCCCCCCTCATCCTTCTAAATTCCAACGAGTACAGTCCCAGTCTACTCAACCTCTCCTCATAATCCAACCCCTTCAGCTCTGGGATTAACCTAGTGAATCTCCTCTGCACACCCTCCAGCGCCAGTACGTCCTTTCTCAAGTAAGGAGACCAAAACTGAACACAATACTCCAGGTGTGGCCGCACTAACACCTTATACAATTGCAACATAACCTCCCTAGTCTTAAACTCCATCCCTCTAGCAATGAAGGACAAAATTCCATTTGCCTTCTTAATCACCTGTTGCACTTGTAAACCAACCTTCTGTGACTCATGCACTAGCACACCCAAGTCTCTCTGAACAGCGGCATGCTTTAATATTTTATCGTTTAAATAATAATCCCGTTTGCTGTTATTCCTACCAAAATGGATAACCTCACATTTGTCAACATTGTATTCCATCTGCCAGATATTTAAGGTATTGAAATTTGTGATCAAATCATTGTTCAATATTCTAAAGCAGGAACTACAATCTTAGGATGGAATTTTCCAGCCCTTCCAACCAGCAAGGCCTTCTGGTCCTGCCGACTGCGAACTGGTGGTTTCTCCAGTGGTGGGAGTGGCAAACAATGCAAAACGCTTTAGACTTCGGCAGGCTCAGAAGATCCAGCCGGCAGTCAATAATGGGCTGCCTCCGTCACCAGAAAACACACAGCTCGTGTTGATTTAATTCTTGAAGTCCAGGTATCAGTTTGGTAAATCTACTCTACACTCCCTCCAAATCCAATATATAACGTAAGAAATGGCATTTAGCTGCTCTCAATAGGATCATAGAATTATATAAGGTCAGAGCAGTAGGCCATTCAGGCCATCAAGTCTGTCCTGAGGTCATTCCTGATCTGTTTGTGACCTAATTTCAGGTGGTGGTCTATTCGGAGGTTTTGTAGCTGGAACATAACTTCAATTCCCATGGGACCTTGTCATCTAGATGTAAGGCCAGAATTCCATTTGGATTTTTGATTAGTTTTTGTAGCTTTTCTTAGCATTTTAATAATCTATATCCATGAACTTCCAAATTTCTGTAGAGTTCCATTGTTTCTAGCTTTTCTCCATTTAGAAAGTTCTTTGTTCTATCCCCTGTAGATTGCAGATGACCAAACATTTTCATATGTATTGAAATTCATTTGCCAACATTGTGACGATTCACTTAATCTACTGCTTTCTCTGTCATTTTAAGTTTCCATCTGCACTGCTTAAAATGCTGCCTATTTTTGAGTCACTGAAAAATCTAGATGTGTTACTTTCTACTTTGTTATCTCAGTCATTAAGAAATATAGTTAAGACGACAACACAGATTTCTTTCGGGACACCGTTAGATACAGCCTGCCAATATGTACTGAATATGCCAACTATTCCTGTTACTTAACAAATTTCTTCGATCAGTAATTTGCTTCAATTCCACGAGCTAAAATATTAGGAGTATCATAGAGTCTTAGACTTTACAGTGCAGAAGGAAGCCATTCATCCGATCGAGTCTGCACCGACCCTTGGAAAAAGCATCCTACTGAAGCCCACGCCTCCAGCCTATCCCCGTAACCAAGGAACCCCACCTAACCTTTTGGACTCTAAGGGGCAATTTATCCTGGCCAACCCACCTAACCTACACATCTTTGGAGTGTGGGAGGAAACCCAAGCACCCGGAGGAAACCCACGCAGACACGGGAGAAAGTGCAAACTCCACACAGTGACCCTAGGTCAGAATTGAACCCGGGACCCTGGAGCTATGAGGCAGCACTGCTAACCACTGTGCCACCGTGCCACCCAAGTAGTCTTGTCTGAGGAACGATACAAGATGGTGCTTAAATGGCGACATAAATATCATCAAGTATTCCCTTGTCCAATATTTTTAGTGTCTCTTAAAAAGTCAGGATTATCTGGCATGGCCTATCGTTTACAAATCAATGCTGGATCTCTCTGATTATGTCAGTTCAGCACAGCATCCTTATTACAGACTAGGGCGGCATGGTAGCAGTGTTTAGCACTGCTGCCTCACAGCGGCAGGGACCCGGGTTCAATTCCGGCCTTGGGTCGCTGTCTGTGTGGAGTTTGTACATTCTACCCATGAATGCATGCCAAACCAATCCCTCCCCCCGCAACAGTCCAAAGATGTACGTGTTAGGTGGTTTGGCCATGATAAATTGCCCCTCAGTGTCTTGGGATGTGCAGGTCATGGTTTATGGGGAGCCGGGAGAGTGGGCAATGGTAGAGTGCTCATTCGAAGGGTCTTTGCAGATTCGATGGGTTCAGTGGCCTGCTTCTGCACTGTAAGGATTCCATAATTCTACAACTAGCAATTTTCAGACTAAATTAAATTTAGAGTTCCCAATTCTGTTTTCCCAATTAAGGGGCAATTTAGTGTGGCCAATCCACCTACCCTGCACATCTTTGGATTGTGGGAGTGAGACTCACGCAGACACGGGGAGAATGTGCAAATTCCACATGGACAGTGTCCCGGGGCCGGGACCGGAATTTAGAAACTAATAAACATACTCTTTTAAGAAAGCATTGTTAAATTGGATCCTTAAAACAGAAGTACTTCAAAGCTGGAAAAAGGTATCCACAAGGGAAGTGAACTTTTTGAAGTAATTTTGTTGCGATCACCCAAGAGGGTTGAATAAACAAAGGCTGCGACTTCATTCCTCCTCGCCTGAGGCATTATAATTTGGGTTTTCCCATCCAGGAATTTAACGAATTGGGGCTTGTGCCAAGGTAGTTTCAACAGAGGGGACAGAGAGGAAGAAATTGAGGGAGACCTCAACTGGGGACGTCGTAACACGTGTTTCCATCCTCCTTTCTGAGCTTCTTGAGATCTGCATCTATAGGACCGAGATCACATTTTCAAGTACTTACTGAACGTACCCATACTCATTCGCATTCTTTTTGAAGGTGCTGGATATTCTCCACTGTTTGAACCTTCAGCCATGGCGATCTGAGGTGTGCCCAGATTCGGATTCTCTGTAATAAATATAATATCAATAGCAGGATTGAACAGTGAGGTGATGCATACCATTTATTTATGGAATGCCATTTGGCAATTACAACCTTGCAGGCATCATGAAGGTATGAGTGGTAGATCAGAAAGCAGTTCCACAACCATTGCTGCTGTTGGTACCTCCCTCCTTGAAAAATTCATTCTGTGCTCCTTTGTCCTTGCAAATCCCTGTCCCATCACCAACCCCTCTTCTCTCTCGAACTGAACATACCTTCACCCCACAAATCTACGCAGATCTTTCTGGACCTCCACGTTTGTATCCGCTCAATAATATTTCCACATCTGTCACAGTACCAAAACAAAACTTATTGAAGCTACAAATCGCATCTGATCTGGCGTTGGTAATGGTAAATGAAGGACTCTTCATCCTTCACATCCAGTTTGACACAGTTGACGATGCACTCCGCCCCAATTTCTCTGCTCGGTCATCCAGCTGAATGGAACTGCTTCAGTGGTTCCTCGCTGAATTCTGATTTACTAGATTTCAGCCAAAGAGTCACTGTCAATAGTCTCTCTTTCCGCACCATGATCTCTGGAATCTTCAAATTATGTATCTTCTAATCCTCATCCACATGCTGCCCTCAGCAATCGGGTATCAGATACCACATGTAAGCTGCCGACTCCGAGATCTGCACCACCACTGCACTGAAACCCTGCTTCCTGTATCCTACCTCACATCAAGTCTCATTAACTCATCACTTGTGTTCACTGATCCACACTCCTAATCTGATAACTCAGTGTAACATTCTCAACTTTGCTTTAAAAACTCTCCATGGCCCCAACCTCCCAATCTGAGCAACTTCCGCCAATCTGAGAAGCTACTAACACCTCTGGTATCCTGAGCATCCCTGATTTGAATTCATCCACAACCGAGGCCTTGCTTTCTGCTACTAAGGCACTACGCTCTACAATTCCTTTCCTAAACCTCGGAAATTATCTCTCCTCCTACAAGGTTTCCCACTGACCAAACTTCAGGCCTTTCATCCTGATATGATTTCTGTGACTTGGTGTCAATTGTGCTGATAGTGCTCTGGATAAGTGCTTGAGACAGTTTGCCACATTAAAGGTGTCATACAAATGCAAGTTGTTGAACAATGTCTATTTGTTCATGTGCCTCGCTGCATGTATCCTCATGCACGTTATCAGTCCGTGTCCTTGATTATTTGCAACTCTTTTTTAAAAAGTGGCTGTAGATGAGTCCTTTTTACAATACATCACCTTGTGCCAAGTATATAATATATACGCATACACACACATGTCTGTGCTATCCTCCTTTCCAAACATGGAAATCTTAAAAAAGCAACACAAATACAGAAGGTAATAAAAGACATCTAATAAAGGAGTTGCGAGAATGAAGAGGTAGTCTGTGAAAGTCACAGATGTTTACAGCATAGAAACAGGCCCTTTGGCCCAGCTTGTTTCTATCACTAAGCTAGTCCCACTTGCCCGCATTTGGCCCATATCCCTTTATACGCACCCTGCCCATGCAACTGTCTAACTGCTCTTTAAAAGACAAAATTCTACCCGCCTCTACCACTGCCTCTGGCAGCCCGTTCAGATGTTCACCGCCCTGTGTGTGAAGAGATCTCCCCCCTGGTCTCTTTTGTAGCTCTCCCCTCACCTTAAACCTATGTCCTCTTGTTCTATACTCTAACTTTGGGAAAAGATGTCGACTATCTACCTTATGTATGCTCCTCATTATTTTATAGACCTCTATAAGTTTACCCCTAAGCCTCCTACGCTCCAAGGAAAAAGTCCCAGCCTCTCCTTATAACTCAGAACATCAAGTCCTGGTAGCATCTTGAAAATCGCAACATAATGCCTTGATTTAAAAATATGTATACATTTTGACCCGTTTGTGGAGTAGGTGGGAAGGTGCTGTTGAGGCAACTGATCAGCCACGATAGTGTTGAATGACAAAGCAGGGTCAAAGAGTCATTCGGTCTACTCGTGCTCCTAACTCATATTCTTAAGTTTCTCTGTAGAAGATAATTTCCAGCTGTATGGATGAGAAGAACAACTGCTGGATCGATGGAAAAACTTCACCATGGTACAGCAGGCCATTCAAATGAGGTTGCTGGGAAGAAATGTGGCAGTGGTAGGGGACAGTATAGCCAACAGAAGAAATATTGTTCTGGCAATAGATTGAGAGTTCCCACAGTTGTGCTGATGCCAGTGTTCAAGAAACCTCCATGCAACTGGGGAAGAACTTTCTACTGGAAGGTGGCAGGTGGAATTGCTGCGGCCCTTGTAAGAATAAATGACATATGGTGAATCTTTTATAAATTCATTTATGGGATGGGGCGTCATTGGTTAGGCCAGCATTTATTGTTCATCCTTAGTTGTTTTTCAGAAGGCGGTGAGGTGCTTTCTTTAACCACTGCAGTCCTAGAGGTGTAGGTACAACCATTGTGCTGTTGGGAAGGATGTTGCCCCAGCAATAGTGAAGGAACAGCGATATTTTCAAAGTCAGGGTGGTATGACTTGGAAGGGAACCTCCAGGTGGTGGGGTTTCCAGTTGGTGGGGTTTTCAGGTAGTCGCTGCTCTTGTCCTTCTCCGGTCCAGCTCCGACCATATGCCCCGCCGGTTCAGCCCCACCCACCCACCCCGCCAGTCCAGCCCCGCCCATGCGCCCTACCGGTCCAGCCCCACCCATGCGCCCTGCCCATGCGCCCTACCGGTCCAGCCCCACCCACGCGCCACGCCGGTCCAGCCCCGCCGCTCCAGGCCCGCCCACGCGTCCCACAGTGCCAGACTTGAAAGAAGTCTGTGAGGTTGTGAATTATCAATCCGCCAAATGGAGATACAACATACTTGCTGGGTCAGAACATCATGGCTCCTTAAGTCACAGTCAAGTGATCTATTACTGTATGCTAGTGATGATTAAGTTATAAGAGAGATAAACAAAGGAATAGTCCACATTAAAGCTTTGATGGCATGTGTTTAGTGTAAAAGGAACAAATGTTTCATTACCTATATCTGTTACTTCACAATTTAACAAACTTTCCAACACATTCAACAATATAAATAAACGTATTTATTAAAAGGACATCTAGTTTGCAGTTGAGCGCGGTTTGAAAGTTGGGCTCTTTTTTTTAGTAACATACCACTTCGGTTTGGCATTGCGCCCGAATTACCAAACATGATGCGTCGTTTTTCCTGCAGTTGCCACTGAACCTTGTAGATCGTGTTCGTCATCAATTGGAAGTAGGCATCCTGAAAGCACAGTGATACAGTATGGCTATGAGTATTTGATCTAGTTGGTAATCATTCTAACACAGAGCAAGTACAAATTAGTTCATACCTTATATTACACCAATGGATGCCTGATCTTAACTTCTGGTGACACAGACACAAACTGCTTTCCAATTTTATCTACAACCTATAGAATTTCTTCATCATACTACCACTTTAAAACTGTTCACAAATGGGTTGCAAACTCCTGTTAAGTTTGTTTGATGCTCAGTTTCTACTTTTTATGCAGTTAGAATAATGACTGATTCGCTGCCGACAATAATCTTGTGGTAACGTTACAAACTCATAGCCCCGAGGACTACGAGTGCTGCTTAGATAAAGAAGAGTGCTTTTGGAGTTGGGTGGAAACAGGACGTTAGCTGAACCGGGGAGAAGGTGAAGCTAAAAGACTGCGGGTAGACCTCAGAATCGAAGCGGAGCTCAGCTTCATAAAAACCAAGGTCAGATTCCTGTTCTCATTGACCTCGCAGTCAGTGTCACAGTGAAGCTGTCATCAGTTTAAAAGTTTTTTTTTAAAAAGAGGAATGGATTAACTGAGAAACAATACAAATAAGTGAAAGACAAGGTCATTGTAATAAAGTAATACAGTAAAATAAATAGGGTAAGGAAATAAAATTAGCCTAAGGGAGGCAAGTTAATGGCATTCTAATACAAGCAGATTTGTTTGTTTAAAAAAAAGGAGTAAATAAGGGGCTCAAGGGCAGTCATGGCAGGAGAGCTTGCACCCGTGATATGCTCATATGCTATGTGGGAAAATAATGGAAGCTTCAGTTGTCCCTGGTGACCATGTGTGCAGCAAGTGTGTCCAACTGCAGGTACTGGCTAACCGCATTCCAGAACTGGAGCCGAGGGTGGATTCACTGTAGAGCATCCACAACGCTGAGCATGTCATGAATAGCACACTCAGTGAGGTGGTCACACTGCAGGTAAAGACTGAACTGGCAGAAAGGGTATGGGTGACCACCAAGCAGAATAGCAGAAGGTAGGTAGGCAAGATTGGATTATATTTATTTTCATGCAAGGATTCTGATGAGCAAGACAGATGAACTGAGGGCAGGATTTGCAGCTCAATATTCCCTAGGATATAGGATCTTCAGGCGAGACAGGGAAAGAGGTAAAAGAGGAGGGGGTGTCGCAATATTGATCAAGGAATCAATTAATTGCAGCACTGAAGATGGGCAACACCTTAGAAGGCTCTTCAAATTAAGCTATATGGGTACAATTTAAAAACCAAAAAGGGAGCAATCGCTGTGTTGGGTGTATTTTATAGGTCCTCTAACAGTCCGAGAGAAATAGAAGAGTAGATATGTAGGCAAATTTCAGTCTCTCTCTCTCAGAATGCCTCTGTCTCTTTAAATAATAAATGACAATAGAGGACCACTGTCCCTTTAACAATGCTGAGCTGCTGACGGGAGACACACATACCCAGCCGGCTGAAACTACAGAGCCAGCTCTGTGCCTGCGTGGTGGACTCCTGAGGAAGGCGGACACTGAAAGGCCGAATCATAGATGGAAAATGAGATTTCCCAAATTGAGTGAGCTAGAGGATGGCATGGAGATGGAGAGCAGCTAGAGAGAGAGAGAGAGAAAATCAACTAAAATACACACCTGAGAGTTCAACCAGGCTAATGGTTCAAGAAAGGGAGGAAGGAATAAACCAGGAAACTACAGGCCAGTCAGTCTACTCTCTGTGGTGGGAAAATGCTTCTGTAAATACCTTCTAAAGACTTCCTTAACAATAGATTCCATTGTTTTCTCAAAAACTGATGCCAGGGTATTTATTTGCTTTCTTCCGTCTTTCTTGAAAAACCTTGTAACATATGGCAACCTCCTGAATCTAAGGAATTTTGAAAAATCAAAGCTAGCACAATCACCATCTCTGCACTATCTCTTTTAGAACCCTTGACAGCAGGCCATCTACTGGCGATTTGTTGGATTCCGGTCCCTTAAGTTTCTCCAGTACATTATTTGTAATGATATTAATTTCCCTAATTTCCTTACTCTTTTTAGCCCTCAGGTCTTTTCCAGTTTGGAACTGGATTCTTCTAATATGAAGACACAAAATATTTGTTCAACATGTAAGGGCCCTTCCTGATGATTCCCTTATTTCCCATTTCTTTATTTTTGTTAGCATTTTGATCGATGGAAGCTTAATGGACACAAATCTTTATGCCAAGCAGTGAAAATGTGGAACTTAAAGTTATAACTAGCTTTGGACAGCAGAACTGTAGAAGCCCGTTGTTTCCTAATACTTCTAATAGGTAAAAGTGATAGTTCGAAAGTTAGCTATTTAGTATTGAACCCCTGGCCTATTGAATCACTCATAACCTCAGGTCATTTAAAAACACACATTCAGCATTTCAAAAAAAACAGAGCAGCAAAGAGAAATTGCTATTCAGCTAACAAATACATTTACAAGATAAAGTGACCAAGGACAGGGCAGTCTCCATGGCAACGCCACAGGAGCCTAAAGGCGCTATTGTATTCAGTAACAAATCAGTTCGATAACAGAATTCCATAACCCATACAGGAATTCATTTCAGGTTCATGTTGCATATTAAAGATGGACGGCTTGCCGTCAAATCAGATGTGTTTGAGTCTCACCCAAACCAATTAGGATTATATTGGGGTGTAATTAGATGGCTAAAGACAGATATGATACAGTATAACTGTGAAGTTTCGGTCGGCCATTTTGAGCTGGATTTCGGAAAGAGAGAGAAATCCAGCTCAAAATGGCCGATCGAAACTTCACAGTTATACTGTATCATATCTGTCTTTAGCCATCTAATTACAACCCAATATAATCCCAATTGGTTTGGGTGACATTCAAACACATGATATTCCATTTTTCAGATTTTGACTTCTAAAGTTATTGTGAGCTGTTTGCCTAAGCAAGAAAATAATTTCTGTGATTCTTTGAAAGATTTCAATTGTCTACGAATTGCCTTTTAAATGACTTTCAATTGTAATCAATAGAAGACAAATAAAACAATTCTTATTTGCAGCTGAGAAGTTTTAACTTAAATTTCTACTGAGATTTAGCGATTTGCAAAGTGCAGCTGAATCCGGATGGTAGATCTGTCAAGAACTCAGACTTTTCGGCGCCCAAGATATTAAGACCATAAGACATAGGAGTGGAAGTAAGGCCATTCGGCCCATCGAGTCCACTCCACCATTCAATCATGGCTGATGGGCATTTCAACTCCACCTACCAGCATTCTCCCCGTAGCCCTTAATTCCTCGCGACATCAAGAATTTATCTATCTCTGCCTTGAAGCCATTTAGCGTCCCGGCCTCCACTGCACTCCGCGGCAATGAATTCCACAGGCCCACCACTCTCTGGCTGAAGAAATGTCTCCGCATTTCTGTTCTGAATTTACCCCCTCTAATTCTAAGGCTGTGCCCACGGGTCCTCGTCTCCTCGCCTAACGGAAACAGTTTCTTTGCGTCCACCCTTTCTAAGCCATGTATTATCTTGTAAGTTTCTATTAGATCTCCCCTTAACCTTCTAAATTCCAATGAATACAATCCCAGGATCCTCAGCCGTTCATCATATGTTAGACCCGCCATTCCAGGGACCATCCGTGTGAATCTCCGCTGGACACGCTCCAGTGCCAGTATGTCCTTCCTGAGATGTGGGGCCTAAAACTGGACACAGTACTCCAAATGGGGCCTAACCAGAGCCTTATAAAGGCTCATAGCACATCGCTGCTTTTATATTCCAACCCTCTTGAGATAAATGACAACATTGCATTCGCTTTCTTAATCACAGATTCAACCTGCATGTTTACCTTTAGGGAATCCTCGACTAGCACTCCCAGATCCCTTTGTACTTTGGCATTATGAATTTTCTCACCGTTTAGAAAGTAGTCTATGCTTGGATTCTTTTTTCCAAAGTGCAAGACCTCACATTTTCTCACGTTGAATTGCATCAGCCATTTCCTGCACCACTCTCCCAAACTGTCTAGATCCTTCTGCAGCCCCACTTCCTCAGCACTACCTGCCTGACCACCTAACTTCACATCATCGGCAAACTTCGCTAGAATGCCCCCAGTCCCTTCATCCAGATCATTAATATATATGGTGAACAGCTGTGGCCCCAACACTGAACCCTGTGGGACACCGCTGGTCACCGGCTGCAATTCCGAAAAAGAACCTTTTATCCCAGAGCTGAAGGGGTTGGATTATGAGGAGGTTGAGTAGACTGGGACTGTACTCGTTGGAATTTAGAAGGATGAGGGGGGATCTTATAGAAACATTTAAAATTATGAAGGGAATAGATAGGATAGATGCGGGCAGGTTGTTTCCACTGGCGGGTGACAGCAGAACTAGGGGGCATAGCCTCAAAATAAGGGGAAGTAGATTTAGGACTGAGTTTAGGAGGAACTTCTTCACCCAAAGGGTTGTGAATCTATGGAATTCCTTGCCCAGTGAAGCAGTTGAGGCTCCTTCATTACATGTTTTTAAGGTAAAGATAGATAGTTTTTTGAAGAATAAAGGGATTAAGGGTTATGGTGTTCGGGCCGGAAAGTGGAGCTGAGTCCACAAAAGATCAGCCATGATCTAATTGAATGGCGGAGCAGGCTCGAGGGGCCAGATGGCCTACTCCTGCTCCTAGTTCTTATGTTCTTATCCCAACTCTCTGCCTTCTGTCAGACAGCCAATATTGGTGAGACTTGGTTTATTTGGTTGGTGAGATACCCTCAATCAGGACACAGGGGAGAAGATAGGTGATTCAAAGGCTTTAATCATGAGAACTGAACAGCAGCCGAGAAGTGTACTCATCACATGCTGCCGACTGAGCCTCATCTTATACACTGTTTCCTGGGGGCAGAGCCAGAGGCGGAGTCCCCCAGGGTTCCAAGCCCGGTCTTAAAGGGCCAATGCATTAAAGGTAAGGTACCGTTACAGCAGCTACTGATAACGTTCACCACAGTTGGGTGGTGGCAAATGAAGTTACTTTGAAAATGCTTGAGTCGCCACACTCCGGTGCCTGTTCGGATACACCGAGGGAGAACTTAGAATGTCCAATTCACCTAACGTCTTTAGGGACTTGCTGGAGGAATCTGGAGCACCCGGAGGTAACCCACACAGACCAGGGGGAACATGCAGACTCCGCAGACAGTAACCAAGCCGGGAATCAAACCTCTGACCCTGGCGCTGTGAAGCAACAGTGCTAATCACTGTGCTCCTATGCCACCTCTTTTTAGTGACGCCAAGGATCACTTCAGCACAGTAGATCTGTACAGATCTAGAAATTCTGAGATGATGGTAGCATGTTCCTGTCTACTGAGCTGTTTTTTATTTAACTGTGTTTACCTCTGTCCATTTACTTTGTAGTTAAGTTTGCATACCTACTTTCACATTTGTTGTTGACGATCCAGTGGTATAGTGGTATTGTCATTGGACTAGTAATCGAGGGTCCCAGGGAATAATGCTCTGGGGAACCCGGATTCGAATCCCACCTTGGCAGATGGTAAAATGTGAATAGAATAAAAATCTGGAATGAAAAGTTGAATGATGACCATGAAACCATTTGGTTCACTAATGTCGTTAGGCAAGAAAATCTGTTTTCCTTGCATGTTCTGACCTACACATGACTAGATCCACAGCAATGTGGTTGACAATGGACAATAAGTGCTGGCCCAGCTAGCAATGACCGAAAAGAAAAAAGGTAATGCATCAAGAAATTAATGTAGGTCCCGCAATGCAAAGCAGGAGACCAACTTCAACGTTACCACTTATTCAAAGGTCAAATTGTACCACCACCAAATATCAAATTCGAACTTACCATGCTATTTGCGGACTCATAGATGTTTTCTTCCACCTTTCGTGCATATGCTACTCTGTTTGCCATCCATCGGTCTTTTAATACTGTTGGGCCAGATGCTGGCAATATGTTTTGAACTCTGCACACAGGGAACCAAAGCAGATACAAAATAACCAAGTGTGCAGTAAGCTGTCATTTTAAAATGGTGTTTACCCTAAACAATTACAGAGTACACCGTCAAACTTTAAGCTCAAAACAGAGATTGTTTATTAAAATACAGAGTTGCAAAATTAAATAATCTGACTCGAGTTGTGCTACCTCTCTCCAGTCAGGTGAACCTGCCCAAATAATTTACTGAAACCTGTATATTTATTTTTAAAATAAATTGTTTGGCAGCGGGGCATATTCAGAATGCATTACTTGTCTGTACAGTAATATATTCAGAATGCCTCCCCATCTTCATCCCCAAGGCCTTTTCAAGCGTGTGAACAAGATCATTTCGGGTTTTGTGTGGGCGAATAAAACCCCCGCGGGTGAAGAAAATGTTGTTGGAGCGTAGTCCGGGGGGGGGGGGGGGGGGGGGGGGGGGGGGGGGGGGGGGGGGGGGGGGGGGGGGGGGGGGGGGGGGGAGGGTGGGTTGGCGCTGCCGAACTTCTGCAACTACTACTGGGCGGCTAATATAGGCATGATTAGGAAGTGGGTAGTGGGGAAGGAGTCGGCATGGGAGCGGTTAGAGGTGGCGTCATGTAAAGGCACCAGTCTGGGAGCATTGGTAACGGCACCTCTGCCGTTTTTGCTGGCCCGATACTCCACATGTGTGGTGGTAGTGGCGGCACTGAGGATCTGGGGGCAATGGAGGAGGTATAAGAAGGTGGAGGGTGCGTTGGTCTGGACCCCGATTTGTAACAACCAGAGGTTTGTAACGGATAGGCTGGATAGCGGGTTCCAGAGCTGGCAGAGGACAGGAATCAGAAGGATGGGGGATCTGTTTACAGATGGAAGCTTTCCCAGCTTGAAGGCGCTGAGGGATAAATCTAAACTGCCACTGGGAATGGCTTTAGATATTTGCAAGTGCGAGGCTTCCTGAGGAAACAGGTGCCGGCCTTTCCGCTGCCGCCACCATAGGGGATACAGGATAGAGTAGTCTCCAGTACCTAGGTGGGAGAGGGGAAGGTATCGGATATCTACCAGGAGCTGTTGGAGGCAGGGCAAACCCCGATGGAGGAGCTTAACGGCAAGTGGGAGGATGAGCTCGGAGGAGAGTTAGAGGTGGGTCTGTGGGCGGACGCCCTAAGCAGGGTCAATTCCTCCTCACATGTGCCAGGCTTAGCCTAATGCAATTTAAGGTGGTCCACCAGGCACACATGATGGCGGCGAGGATGAGCAAGTTTTTCGGGGTAGAAAATAGATGTGCGAGGTGCGCGGGAAGCCCAGCAAACCATGCCCACATGTTTTGGGCATGCCCGAAGCTCAAAGGCAGGGGTTTGCGAAGGCAACGTTCACGCTGCTGGAAACACGGGTGGTGCCGAGTCCAGAGGTAACGATCTTTGGAGTGTCAGAAGATCCGGGAGTGAAAGAGGCTGATCTCCTGGCCTTTGCCTCCCTGGTAGCCTGGAGAGGGATCCTTTTAATGTGGAGGGACTTGAAGCCCCCCCCCACCCCCCCCCCCCCCCCCCCCCGAGTGTGGAGACTTGGGTCAGTGACATGGCTGGGTTTCTCAGTCTTGAGAAAATAAAGTTTGCCTCATGAGGATCGATGTTGGGGTTCTCTCGGTGGTGGCAGCCGTTCGTCGACTTTCTCGGCGAAAATTAAAATGTCGGCAGAAGCAGTATTCTGAAGGGGCAGGTGAATAGGTGTTAGATGGTTGAGGTGTATGAAGATTGGGTCAGGGGGGGAAATGTTTATTTTACCATGTTAATGTTATTGTTTTTGTTATAAAAATTTTGCAAATACCTTAATAAAATTTTTTTAAAAAAAGATATATATATTCAGAATGGTAAAGCTGACTGTCAAGCCAACAATTTGAATATAATTAAATTAAAGAGGACACATTGTAGCTCCACTAGAATACTAGGTTTGGAATTCCTCCACAAATAGCACCTGATCCTAAGTTATTTGTTACTTCCTAAATCAAAGATTCATAGATTTTAGTTAAACAAAGCTATTAAGAGATATGCAGACTTAGATTGTAGATCAACCATGATCTCACTGCATAATGGGACAGATCTGAAAGACTTAAATATACAATGGCTATAGAAATTAATACTATGAAGAGATCCAGGACATTTCCTGAAACATTCTTTCCTATACAATGCATGGCTTTGGCTCACTTCACAATTAAGCCATACATTAAAACTTTGCTTTTTTATGTGATCTATTGTAATTTAAAAGTTTTAATTATATTTTTAATGACACATATGATGTTGACAAGGATGTTCAACTAAAGAAACATCACCCAACCTCATTGACATGAAATGATGCTTTCTGCAATTTCTCTTCTTCAGCAATCACTTGTTAACAAGTATGATTATTCACCTAAGAAACTCTGTATTACTGGTTATGGTTTCTGTGGGTCCTTACAAGACAAGACCAGGAAACACCAAGACCGTTTCGATAAGAACGATCACACCATCCAAGACTTCATTGACAAGAGGAGAAAAAGTTCTCCAAACCTGGAAAAACTACATAACTCGGAAGGCGAAGAGGAGAGCTCATCGGCTGAGGCGTTCCCTTGGCCCCTGGAAGTGGATAGAGCGCACAGAGCCCCCGCGACGAAGCCCAGAGCGAATGAGCCGCCGACGTTTACACCTGTTCCTGGAGACAAGGAACACGTTCTGCGGAGGATCAAGAAAGAACAGAGCAGCAAGTGGAAGAACTGTGAGCTGCGCATTTATCATGACCTGGGCGTGGATTTGGCCAAGAGGCGAGCTGGGTTTCATCGGGCAAAAACAGTCCTCTTCAAGCAGGGGATGAAGTTTGGGACGTTGTACCCAGCCCGTCTGGTGTGCGAGGTGCGCGCGAAGCCCAGCAAACTATGTCCACATGTTTTGGGCATGACCGAAGCTCAGAGGGTTCTGACAGGGTTTCGCTAAGGCAATGTCCACGGTACTCAAAACATGGATGGTGCCGTGTCTGGAGGTGTCGAAGAGCCAGTTCAGAGGGCGAAAGAGGCCGACGTCTTGGCCTTTGCCTCCCTGGTAACTCGGAGACGGATCTTATTAATGTGGAAGGACTCGAAGCTCCCGAGTGTAGAGACCTGGGTTAGTGACATGGCTGGGTTTCTCAGTCTCGAGAAGATAAAGTTCGCCTTGAGAGGGTCAAAGGTGTGTACACCCGGAGGTGGGAGCCATTCGTCGACAAAGAAGAGTTAGGGAAATCAAGAAGCAATTGTGGACTAAGAAAGCTAAGGAGATGCAACTCCTCGTTAACAAGCATGACACTGCGGGCTTCTTTCGTGACATCAAGGCAATATATGGACCCAATACCCTAGGCCGCAAAGGGGTGGGGGTGAGGACAGAACCCTCGTGAGACAGAGAAAACATCGGCCTTCGATGGAAAGAACATTTCAAAGGGCTCCTAAGTTGTGATACATCCAATGAGGATGAGTTTGTGGAAATCCCCCAACTCCCTATCAAAGATGATCTTACCACAGGGCTAAAGAGCTGGCTTTTAAAGCAGACCAAGGCACGCCAACAGCACGGTTCAATTCCCGTACCAGCCTCCCCGAACACGTGCCGGAATGCAGCAACTAGGGGCTTTTCACAGTAACTTCATTTGAAGCCTACTTGTGACAATAAGCGATTTTCATTTCATTTCATTTTTATCTGTGACTCCCATCAAGCGTGGACAAAGTTGAGGTCGCCAATAAACACATGAGGAATGGACAGGATCCCAGCAGAGATGTTCAAACTTGGAGGAGAAAAGATCACCCATCCTCTCCATCAGCTGTTTCTGAAAATCTGGAACAGAGAGGAAATTCCTGCCGACCTCAGGATTGCCATCATCACCATCATCTTCAAGAAAGGAGACAAAGTGGACTGTGGGAAATACAGAGGATTCGCCCAACTCTCCATTGCCAGAAAGATTACGAAAATGAAATGAAAATCGCTTATTGTCACGAGCAGCCTTCAAATGAAGTTACTGTGAAAAGCCCCTAGTCGCCACATTCCGGCGCCTGTTACGGGAATCGAACCGTGCTGCTGGCCTACTTGGTCTGCTTTCAAAGCCAGCAATTTAGCCCTGTGCTAAACAACCCGAATCCCCGCTAGCTGCCTTCTCAGAGTCTCTGAAGAAATCGTTCCAGATAGTGTGACTTCTGACTAAACCATGAATAGTGGATATGATTTTCACTACACGGCAACATCAACAGAAATGGCAGGAGAGGCATCAATCATTCCACGTGGCCTTCATCAATCTGACCAAGGAATCTGACGGAGCCAATTGGGAATTGCTATGGAAGAATCTGTCAAAAGCTGGCTGTCCCGAGAACATCTTCTGACTCTTTCGCAACAAGATGTCGATGAACGCCCTCACTGATGCAAAAAGACAGAGATCTTCGATGGTTGCGATGATGGCATCCCCGAGATCAAGACTGTTGCCCACTGGTTCTTGGCAAGTTGTAGATGGAGGGTCATTAGGCATTGTTGATGCTGACAGGGAGCTCGGAGAGTCGATTGACGAGATCGTTCTTGACGGTGAATCCTGTGTGATGGATGATCCTCGGTTTTCCTCTCCAGAAGAAGGTGTAACCACCATCTTCCATCAGCCACCTTTTGCCTGCTCTTCGGGTCTCTTGCAGGGCAGTGTCATCAATGTTGAAGTGCCTGAGTTCAGGGGCAACAGGGCAGTTCTCCTTTCCAGTTGATTGTTTTGCTCATTATCCATGATGGCTCATACATTCCAGGTTCTGAAATTCAGTTTGATATTCTGACCGCAGGTAGATGAGCCTGCTGGATGTGGTTTGCCAGCCAGGTTGGGGACGGAACAGACTATTTTTAGACCTCTTCTCGCCGTTTCCCAATGCGGGGTGAGCAGAGTGGATACTGAAGCTCAGTTGTGAAGAAAGCTGCCAAAACTGTGGGTATTCCATGATTCTATTTAGTTCAGGACATAACACAGCAAGCTAATAGATCTGGCAGAGATTAACATTAACTACAATTTGCATTTATGAAGATGCCATCATAGAACTTTAATCAGACAAAGATGGACATTGAGAAAGATATATCAGGAAAGTCACCCACGTTTCAAAAAATCTCTTCACTGACTTAAATGTTAATTATTAAAATACCAACCAAGGTTACACTATAATATAAATATTATGTGCAAACCTCATGACTTCAATTTTTTCTAAAAACTAACTTAATCTTCTGATTATATTTAGCAATGAGTGGCAGCAATCTAGTAAAAATAGGGCCCCAGAAAATGGTTTGATGACAAAAAGCTAAGGTTCTCCATGGTGGACAAATAATTTGCCAGTGATTGTTCAGAACTTTTAATTCTAGATTACAAGTATCACTTGGTTTGATAGGAGCAGAGTATTGCTGAAAAAAGGGGGACACTGCCATAAGACATAGGAGCAGAATTAGGCCACTTGGCCCATCGAGTCTGCTCTGCCATTCAATTATGGCTGATATTTTCTCATCCCCATTCTCCTGCCTTCTCCCCATAACCCTTGATCCCCTTATTAATCAAGAACCTATCTATCTCTGTCTTAAAAGGTACTCAGTGATTTGGCCTCCACAGCCTTCTGCAGCAAAGAGTTCCACAGATTCACCACCCTCTGGCTGAAGAAATTCCTCCTCATCTCTGTTGTAAAGGACCGTCCCTTTAGTCTGAGATGGTGTCCTCTGGTTCTAGTTTTTCCTCCAAGTGGAAACGTCCTCTCCACGTCTACTCTATCCAGGCCTCGCAGTATCTTGTAAGTTTCAATAAGATCCCCTCTCGTCCTTTGAAACTCCGAGTACAGACCCAGCGTCCTCAAATGTTCCTCACACGACAAGTTTTGCGAAACTTAACGTTTTTCATCTTGGGTCTAGAGGAGCCAAGCAATTGATGCAGTTGCCTTCAGTTTAGTGACACAATGTATACTCAAATACATGATGCTGCCATAGGATCTCCTCTAGTCCCAGTGCTCTCCAACGTTGCTGTTGACTTGCATGACAAACACAGTCTTCGATGGAATAGGTCCTTACCTCTTACTGCTTGCATACGTCTTGTTTTTAAAAATAATTTTATTAAGATATTTGAAAGTTTTTATAAAAGTAACAATAACATAAACATGATATGATAAACATTTCCACCCCCATTCCAATCTTCACACACCCCAACCATAAAACAACAATCCGCCCCCCCCCCCCCACCCCCACCCCCCCCCCCCCCCTCCCGAATACTGCATCTGCTGACATTTTAATTTTCCCCGAGAAAATTGACGAACGGCTGCCACCTCCGGGTGAGCCCAACCATTGACCCTGTCAAGGCGAACTTTATCTTCGAGACTGAGAAACCCAGCCATGTCACTAGCCCAGGTCTCTACACTCGGGGGTTTCGAGTCCCTCCACATCAACAAGATCCGTCTCTGGGCTACCAGAGAGGCAAAGGCCAAGACGTCAGCCTCTTTCACTCTCTGAACTCCCGGCTCTTCCGACACTCCAAAGATCGCTACCTCCGGACTCGGCATCACCTGTGTTTTTAAGTACTGAGGACATTGCCTTAGCAAAACCCTCTAAGTTTCGGGAATGCCCAAAACATGTGGACATGATTTTCTGGGCTTCCTGCACACCTTGCCGCACACCTGTCCTCTTCCCCGAAAAACGTGCTCACCCTAGCCACTGTCATGTGTGCCCGGTGGACTACCTTAAATTGTATCAGGCTAAGCCTGGCACATGATGAGGATGTATTAACCCTGCTTAGGGCATCCGCCCATAGAGCCGCCTCTATCTCTCCTCCTAGCTCGTCCTCCCACTTGCCCTTAAGCTCTTCCACCGGAGTTTCCTCCGCCTCCGAAAGCTCCTGGTAAATATCCGATGCCTTCCCCTCTCCCACCTAGGTACTGGAAACTACTCTATCCTGTATCCCCCGTGGCGGCAGCAGCGGAAAGGCCGGAACCTGCTTTCTCAGGAAGTCTTGCACCTGCAAATACACAAACCCATACCCTGCTGGCAATTCAAACTTATCCATCAAGGCTTTCAAGCTGGGGAAGCTGCCGTCTATAAATAGATTCCCCATCCTTCTAATTCCTGCCCTTTGCCATCTCCGAAACCCACCATCCAGCCTACCCGGTACAAACCGATGATTATTATAAATCGGGGTCCAGACCGATGATCCCTCCACTCTCTTATATCTCCTCCATAGCCCCCAGATTCACACAGCCGCCACCACCACCGGACTTCTGGCGTTCTGGCCGGCGAGACCAGAAGAGGTGCCATTATCAGTGCTCCCAAACTTGTGTCTTTGCATGATGCCGTGTCCATCCGCTCCCACACCGAACTCACCCCCCCGCCCTGCCTCCCAACTACCCACTTCCTAAGCATGGCTACATTAGCCACCCGGTGGTAATTCCAGAAGTTCGGCAGCGCCAATCCACCCTCCCCACAACCGCGCTCCAGCACCACTTTCTTCACTCGCGGGGTTGTACCCGCCCACACAAAGCCCAAAATAATCTTATTCTTGAAAAAAGCCTTTGAGTGAAGATAGGGAGGCACTGAAAGGCAAACAGAAATCTGGGGAGGACCGTCATTTTCACAGTCTGTATCCTCCCCGCCAGTGATAGCGGGAGCACATGTCATCTCTTAAAGTCACCTTTCATTTGTTCTCCGAGCCGGGATAGGTTTAACTTGTGCAGTGCCTCCCATTTCCAGGTCACCTGGATTTCCACATACCGAAAGTTCTTTCCTACCATTCTAAGCGGCAGCTCTCCCAGTCTCTTCTCCTGTCCTCTTGCCTGGATCGCGACAATCTCGCTTTTCCCCATGTTCAATTTATACCCTGAAAAATTGCCAAATTCCCCAAGCATTCGTATTACTTCCCCCATCCCCTCCAACTGGTCTGAAATATACAAGAACAGGTCATCTGCGTAAAGCGAGACCCGGTGCTTCAACCCCCTCCGAACCAGCCCTTTCCAGTTCCTTGAGGCTCTTAACCTCATGGCCAATGACTCTTGGCCAGAGCAAAATAACAGGGAGAGTGGGCACCCTTGCCTTGTCCCTCGGTGTAGTTTAAAATACCCCAACCTCAGCCGGTTCGTACGCACACTCGCTACTGGTGCCAAATAGAGCAGCCGCAATCGCACCCAGTCAATAAAGCACTCACCAAACCCAAACCTTCCCAGCGCCAGCCACAGGTAATTCCACTCCATCTGATCAAAAGCCTACTCCGCATCCATCGCCATCACCACCTCCCCTCCTTCTGAGTGCATCATAACAACATTTCAAAGTCTTTGAACATTGGCCTTGAGGTGCCTGCCCTTTACAAATCCCGTCTAGTCCTATCACCTATCACCCCCGGGACACAGTCCTCTATCCTTGTGGCCAGTATCTTAGCCAGCAGTTTGGCATCCACATTCAGTGGAGAAATTGGCCTGTATGACCCGCATTGCTCTGGATCCTTCTCCCATTTCAGGATCAATAAAATCGAGGCGTGAGAGATTGTTGTTGCTTCACTAAATGTCCTCACCAGCAGTGGGCTCAATATCTCTGTAAAGTTCTTATAGAATTCCACCGGATAGCCGTCAGGCCCCGAGGCCTTGCCCGACTGCATGCCCTCCAGCCCCTCGATTATTTCCTCAATCTCAATTGGGGCTCCCAGCCCTTCCACCAGTTCCTCATCTACCCTCGGAATCCTCAACTATCCAAATGCTGCCTCACCCCTCAACCCCAGCCGGGGTTTGCGACTCACATAATTTAGTATAAAAGTCCTTAAACACCTCATTCATCCCCACTGCGTCCAGGACAGTATTCCCACATCTACTCTTTACTTTCCCTATCTCCCTGGCCGCCTCCCTTTTCCTGAGCTGGTGCGCTAACATACTGTTTGCCTTTTCCCCATACTCATAAACCCCCCCCCCCCTTGCCTTCCTCAACTGTTCTACCGCTTTCCCTGTAGTCAACAGCCCAATCTCCGCCTGTAACCTCCGCTGCTCCCTCAGTAGCCCCGCGTCTGGGGCCTCCGAGTATCTCCTGTGCACCTGGAGTATCTCCTCCATTAACCTATCCCTGTCAGCCCATTCCGCCTTTTCTCTGTGCGCCCGTATCGAGATTAATTCCCCTCTAACCACTGCCTTCAAAGCATCCAAAACCGTCGCTGCAGAGACCTCCCCCATATCATTTCTTTCCAGGTAGTTCTGGATGGACTTGTTAACCCGCTCACAGATCGCTTTGTCCGCCAGCAACCCCGCATCCAGCCTCCATAGCGGGCGTTGCCCTCTCTCCACACTAACCCGTAGATCCACCAAATGTGGGACATACTCCCACACAGCGATTGACGAGTACGCAGTATCCACCACCCACAGTACTAGCGCCCTGCTCAGAACAAAAAAGTCAATACAAAAGTGTACCTTGTGGACATGGGAGAAAAAGGTAAACTCCTTCGCCCTTGGCCGTGTAAGCCTCCCTGGGTCTACTCCCCCCCCATCTGTTTCATAAACCCCTTCAATTCCTTTGCCACAGCCGGCCTCCTCCCTGTCCTGGATTTTGACAGGTCCATTTCCGGGTCAATGACTGTGTTAAAATCTCCTCCAATAATCAGTTTATTAACACCCGCCTCATTCCACATCATCCCAATTCGGAGCATATCTGTTCACGAGTACCATCCGCACCGCCTCCAGCTTCCCACTCACCATTATGTACCTACTGACACGATTCTCCCTGCCTCGAATGCCACTCGTTTATTGATCAAGATCGCTACTCCCTCTGGGCTTTGAGCCCAGCCCTGAGTGGAATACTTGGCCAACCCACCCCTTTCTCAATCTCGTCTGGTCTATAACCTTTAGGTGTGTAGCTTTTAGCATTGCCACGTCCAACTTCAGCCCCTTCAAATGTACAAACATGCGAGCCCTCTTGACCGGCCCATTTAACACTCTGACATTCCATGTAATCAGCCTGGTCGGGATGCTTCCCACCTCCCCCCAACCCACCCTGCCGACTAGCCATCACCTTTTTAGGCCAGCCACTAGCTCGCATCCTCCGCCTGCTCAAGCCCCCCCCCCCCCCCCCCCCCCATCGGGCATTCGCCATTCCCGACCTTCGATTTGTCCCCTAGTAACAGTTCCTCCTCTGTCAGCAAAGCAGCTCTCCCCCCCCCACCTCCCCCTCCCCCTCAGCAACAGCACTGGAAACCCAACCCCCCCCCCCCCCCCAAGTCAAGCTCCAGCTTAACACCTGCTCACCCCCCACTGTGCTTCCGTGAGTCAGCTGACCCATGCTGACTTGATAGCCCCTGCTCGTGGCACCAAGCAGTCTGTCTCCCCATTGTTCTCTCTCCTCGGCCCCCACTTGGACAAACATATTAAAAGCTTCACATTCCCCAGTAAACAAACATCAGAAAAAAAGTGAAGAAACAGCCACTTTAGATTTAAAAAAACACACAAAAACAGAATCAGTCCCAAAGACCCCCCCCACCCCACCAGCTCCCTGCAAGATAAAGTTAACCAGCCATCACAACAACCCCTTATTACACATAACACTACTTATACTTACACATCCCAGCACAACAAATTGCCACCACAGTACTCTCCAAGCCTTCAGTGTCTTTTAGTTCGCCTCCAGTCTTTTTTCTTTAATAAAAGTTCATACTTCGTCTGGTATTTCAAAGTAGAAGTTTTGTTCCTCATGTGTGACCCACAGACGGGCTAGGTGCAACGTCCCAAAATTCACCCCCTGCTTAAAGAGGACTGTTTTTGCCCGATTACACCCAGCTCGCCTCTTGGCCAAATCCGCTCCCAGGTCCTGAAACATGCGCAGCTAACAATTCTCCCACTTGCGGCTCCCTTCCTTCTTGGGCCCCACCGCAAAACGTGTTCCATGTCCAAGAATCGGTGAAAGCGCACCATCATCGCTCTCGGCGGCTCGTTCGCTCTGCGCTTCTTCGCAAGGGCTCTGTGCGCTCTATCCACTTCTACGTGCCGAGGGAACGCCTCAGCCCCCATCAACTTCTCCAACATATCCGTCACATAAGCCCTCGCATCCGATCCCTCACTGCCTTCAGGGAGGCCGACAATTCTAAGATTCTGCCTCTTGGACCTGTTCTCCTGATCCTCCAGCTCTCCTGCATTCTTTTCTAGCGGTCGTTCAGCATCCCCACCTTGGTCTCCAGCACGGTTATGTACTCCTCGTGCTTGAACACCTTTTTCTCCACCTCCTGGATTGCTCTTCCGTGGGTCTCTTGATTCTGGACAACTTGATCAATCGAAGCCTTAAATCGGGTCCAGCGTGTCCTTCTTCAGCTTACCAAAACAATCTTTGAAAAACTTCACCAGCTGCTCAGTCGACCACTGTGCTATCTCTGCCATGCTTTCCCGCGTTGCCAGCTCTGCTCGCATCTTCCTTCTAGGACTTTTGTCTTCTCACACAGCCACTTCTGGTCCAATTCTCCATATACTGGAATGGGATTTCTCCTCACTGGTCTCACTCTTCACCAATTTATCCCATAAAATCTGGACAAAACCGGGGTAAAAAGGTCCAAAAGTCCGTCACAGGTGGGAGCTATCAAATGTGCGACCTACTCCACCATGGCCGCCACCGGAACCTTACACACGTCTGATACATAGAGGATACGCTGGCTAAATTTGAGTCTGCAGTTGTGTGTCATAATTTCCTTATACATCTTAATGGGATTCATTCCAAGCTCAAATTCACCATTGAAATGGAGCAGTCTAACCTGCTCCCTTTTCTCAATGTGCTCATTGAGAAATCTGCTAATGGGTTCACTACTACTGTCTGCCGCAACCCTACTTTCACTCATCAATATAAGTGTTGCGATTCCTACAGTTCCACACATTATAAGATCGGCTTATTGCCAACCTCATAAATGTGCAAACCTGATCCCAAAGTAGGATGCATCAAAGACATCCAGCGGGATAATGTCTACACTGATTAGATCGTTACTCAATGTATATCACGTACATCGCACAAACTTATGAATGGGCCTATGACCATCACTTTTGGTCCTGAAAAGTGGTCAGTCTACCTCAGATTATCCTGGAAGGTTAGAGTATCTGAAAAATTTGAGCAATGGACAAAGATAGTTGTTTCAAACTGCTACTATGCAGCAGCAACACAAGTGGTATTCTCCACTCATAGGATACTGCCACAAAGCCAAAAAGATGTTCCGCCGATCACCAAATGTGTAATGTGGTATATGAATTTCAGTGCCGGTGTGATGTCAGGTATATGGGGCTGGTTTAGCACAGGGCTAAATCGCTGGCTTTTAAAGCAGACCAAGGCAGGCCAGCAGCACGGTTCAATTCCCGTACCAGCCTCCCCACGACTAGAGGCTTTACACAGTAACTTCATTTGAAGCCTACTTGTGACAATAAGCAATTTTTATTTCATTTTGTTGGCTCTACCTTCAAACGACTGACAGATTATATCATACATATTATGTCATGTCCGTTCATCTGCTCGCAACAAGCAGAGTATAGACTACACAGAGCCAGACTGAGCTTGCCTAGTTCAGAACAAAGGATGATTCCAGTATTGGGCAGCACTTACTTAACAATCCTGACTGTACTAAGTATTACACTAATGCTCAATTCAAGATTATCAGTGGAGCTCACTTATGCTTGATAGATGCTACATTTATTTACACACAAGACCCTGTCCTCTGTAAAAAAAGAAAAGAAAATTCCGAAGCAATGTGTTTTTTTCAACTAAACAAACGTTTAGGTGACAATGTCCTGCTGAGGCATTTCTCGGGGCAACAACCTCAACAGAGTTGACTTGCCAGTTTGAATTTAAACAGTAGCTGGAAATAACTGCTGCCTGGTGCATTCTCCATGGCAACATGTCGACCAATCACAGTCAATCTCATGCAGCATAAATTGTTGTTCCCTTTGAGATTTGGCACTCCTGTCCTGATAAGTGCAAGATGAAAAGCTTCAACAACATGTCTATTTCTTCCAGTAATATAAAGATTTGTAGCATTTGGCTAACAAAATGCATAGCAGTGACTGCAAAAATTCTGAAGATATGTTATGGGACAATGCATGATATCAATCATTAGCATCAGAATGTATAGCACAGAAAGACATCGCCCATCATGCCTGTTCTGGTTCTTTGGTAGAACTTTTTAAAATATAAATTTAGAGTACCCAATTCATTTTTTCCAATTAAGGGGAAATCTAGCGTGGCCATTCCACCTAACTTGCACATCTTTGGGTTGTGGGGGCAAAACCCACGCGGGGAGAACGTGCAAACTCCACAGACAGTGACCCAGAGCCGGGATCGAACCTGGGACCTCAGCGCCGTGAGGCAGCAGGGCTAACCCACCGTGCTGCCCTGTTCTTTGGTAGAACTAACCAATAATTCTCATTCCCATGCTCTTCCCACATAGCGTTTGGCCCTTTCAAATGTTTTTCCCACATAGCATTTGGCCCTTTCAAATGTTTAAGTTTGCTTTTAAATCCAAATGCTGTCAAATCTCCCCCTAATCTTCTCTGTTCTAAGAAGAAAAACTCCAGTGTTTCCAGTTTTCCACTTAAATTAAGTCCACCCCTCCTTTGTACTGTTCCAGTAAAACTCTTCCATCCCTTTTCTACAATCTTGACATTCTTCAAAAAGAGAGTGTGCACAGAATTGAACACACAGCAGCTGAGGCTAAACCAGTGTGACATAAAGATGCAGCATAACTCACGTGCTTTTGTACTCTAATCTATTAAAATATTCAAACATTCAATATGCTCCATCAATAGCCTTTTCAATTTGCGTCAAAGCTTTTGAGTTCACACAAATATCTTAAAGTAAAATAATTTAAGTACTAATGACGTTAGTTTTTAATAGGTGATTGGAATACGTGACACCTGCTCATTCACAAATTTTAATTTTGAAAATGCAATCTTTGCTTTCAAGTGATTTGCCAAACTCTGAATGTTATGCCACATTTTTGTACCTACTGCAGTTTTCATTCAGATTCAATTACAGTGATAGAAATGTAAATTCTCATGGTGCAAGGATAAAATTGAAAATTATTACGCAAACTGCGGAAATCCTAGTCCAAGGCTAACACACCAAGTTGCCTTTGGAATTCTTGAGATTTAAACATGGCATTCACAAGAACATTTTAATAACTTAATAATTAGCATTCAATTATTTCATAGAATCAAAGAATGCCGACAGTGCAGAAGGAGGCAATTTCACCCTTCAAGTCTGCACCAACCCTCTGAAAGAGCCCTCATGCCTCCACCCTATCCCCATAACCCAGTAACCCCACTTAAACCTTTGGACACTAGGGGCAATTCAGCATGGCCAATCCACCCAACCTGCACATCTTTGGATTGTGGAGGAAAGCAGAGCACCTGGAATAACCCATGCAGACACATGGTCCACACAGACAGTCACTCAAAGATCAGAATTGAGCCCAGGTCCTGACGCTGTTTGTGACAAGATCTCTGTTGTAAGATAAAGCAGCATGGAGTGAAGGAGATCTTGAGGTGAAATCCATCTGTGGTGTTTGTTGATCTTTGGTGTTGCGAGCAACAACAGACTCCAGCTTTCACATGTAACAGACTGAGAAAGTTATCCTGGATTATAATTCTAATATTACACACAACTCCAGCTGGAGTTATACATGCAAGGACAAGTAAGGACATTGAGGGGAACACAGGCTTGTTGTTTGGTTGTGATGCTCTCTACAACCATAATCAAAAAACTGTTGATATTCTCAGTTTACCTTACATAAAATGTGAATTGGAAGATACAAGAAACCAGCCGACAGTGGAACTGGACTCAAGAAAAGACTCAAAACAAAATTTGTAAATGAGAACATTTTTTGGAAATGGAAGAAAATACACTGCTTAACAAAAACAAAATGAAATATTTCCATCAGGTTACAAAATCCCAACCATGCCAGGTCCTCTATCACTCACACATATACAAATTGGTCACTTACAGTTTGTCTACAAGGTAATTGCGTAAGTCCTGAGTCACGTCACCATGCCATGATTTCCGAATGTCAGTTATTGAGGATTGCATTGTCGCTGAAACTGCATTTCGATCATGTAGACTTGTGCCATCACTTAGCATGGAGCTGAAAGCATCAACAGTTAGGATGAGTAACACATAGACCCGAATTTTTCACCTGTTGTGTGCATGTGCTCAGCAGGCCCGGACTCGGACGCAAAACACATTCCCGGCCACGGAAAGTAATTTCACGTCGGCTGACCAATTAACAGCCATCCAGTGTGAAAGGCATGCTGGGAGAGACTCAGCACTGCCAGGGAGTGCAAGGGAAAAGAGCAGGTGGAGAGAAAAGCAAGGGTGCAGACTGGTGTTACCTCAGGGAGACATCAATATGGAGCTGTCTCAAGCAATTATTGACCCGTCAAAAATAAATATACATGTTAAATCTATACCACTAGTGTCAAGGCAACACAATCATGCACAGACCTGTTTCCAGACTCATTTGCTCATTTTGTTTCAGCCCTGACAGTTCATCCTACCCTGGGTCAAGCTTGCAGTTAAAATGTACAGGTCGCCTGGCCAATCAGCTCGCCAACCAACCATAAAAACAGATGGGTTACTTAAGATTTTGTTCAACTGGACCCGAGATGGGCTAAATTGACTGAAATTTTGCATAGGACACACGCCTGACTTCTTCTTCCTTGGCTTAAGGGTCATACACGCCTGCATCCGGGCAACGTAAAATTCTGGCTGTACAGAAAGTTGAAAATTTATTAGGCAGGGCACAAAGAATAATCTCTTACCCTTCACTGTTCTCCTCCCTCAGATTTGTAAACGTTCAGCGATAAGTGAGGAGGCACACACATTTACAAGGCCTCATTCAGGCTATACATTATGTCCCCAAACAACAGGGCAGCATGGTAGCATAGTGGTCAGCACAATTGCTTCACTGCTCCAGGGTCCCAGGTTCGATTCCCAGATTGGTTCACTGTCTGTGCGGAGTCTGCACGTTCGCCCCGTGTGTGCATGGGTTTCCTCCAGATGCTCCAGTTTCCTCCCACAGTCCAAAGATGTGCAGGTTAGGTGGGTTGGCCATGCTAAATTGCCCTTAGTGTCCAAAATTGCCCTTAATGTGGGTGGGGTTACTGGGTTATGGGGATAAGGTGGTGTGGGCTTGGGTAGGGTGCTTTTTCCAAGAGCCGTTGCAGACACGATGGGCGGAATGGCCTCCTTCAGCACTGTAAATTCTATGAAAATCTATGAACAGCTTGGGCACGGAAGGACAATGCACCTCTCCACTGACAAACAACACTGGCATCCAAACTTAGGTTTAAGTTTTACACTATTTAAATGACCACAGAGGGAAGGCATTAAATATGAAACAAGGGGCAGTACAGTGGCGCAGTGGTAGCACTGCCGCCTCACGGCGCCAAGGTTCCAGGTTCGATCCCAGCTTTGGGTCACTATCCATGTCGAGTTTGCACATTTTCCCCATATTGCCCTCACGCCCTCACAACCCAAAGATATGCAGGGTAGGTAATTGGCCACGCTAAATTGACCCTTAATTGGAAAACATGAATTGGCTACTCTAAATTTATTTTTTAAATAAATAAATAAAAAATAAAAATGTGAAACAAGGAATAAGAATAAATCATAGACTTACTTAGATGAGCACATGGAGGACAACAGTATCTCACCACGCAGTAACCTGGACTGCTGATTAGGCACTTGCACACCCACATGGCTGACACGCACATCTATTTGATTGGTACCTGTAAAACCATACAAGAGGTCGGAGCAAAATTTTCACCACTGATTAAAATCTGATTAGTCAACAGCAAAGTATGAATTGCCACTGTTACCTTACATTCTAATCGTGCCTCTGTTACAAAGCCGTACCAAGTAACAATCTGGTAAAAAAATTCATTCTGCAAATCAAGTTTTAAATTACTTTTATAAAGGATGTGTAGTACTAGAGAAACAAGCTCCCATAAATGTTCTATGGTCTGAATCATCACAAAAATGTATGGAATACGTATTCGTAGTTGGCAGTCCAATCCCAATTAGTCAAGACCATAAAAATAGGAACAGGAGTTGGCCGTTCAGCCCCATCAAGGCTGCTCTAACATTCAGTAGTACTATTCTGAGATCATGCCCTCTCGTCTGACGCTTTCCCATGAGGAGAAACACCCTCTTATTATAAACCATGTCGAGACCCTTAATAATCCTATATGTTTCAATCAGATCACCTCTCATTTTCCATATTCCAATGAGGAAATTCCAGCCTGATTTGCTTCTAAGACAATTGCTCCATACTGGGGATCACCCTGATGAACCTTCTCTGAGCCACCTCTGTAGCCATCTGGGATGGCCATTTCCATAATACAAAATGGACGCTCGCAAAGAATGTAGGGAAGTGTGGACAATGCTGGAAAAAAAGCCGGCACAGAACCCTGAATGCATATTGGGGAAACAGCTCCCAGATAGAATTGAAACTGTATGTCAATTAGCATATTGATGGCCCATCTCTGGGAACAAAGGAATGACACCAAGTAACCAATACTATTGCAGACAACCCCCGGCGCCAGTTCCCCAACCGAAAAGCACAAACACAGCAAGGCCAACAGCCACCGAAGACACGCCCAGCCATCAGGGCACCCACCCCTTTACTGGTCAAGATTGACAGCTATGATCGAGAAGCGGCCCAATTAATTGGAGCCGAGTTTAAGGCCCGCCTAAAAGCGCGCGAAGCCCCTTCAGGTATAAGAAGGAACCCCCACGAGAGAATCGCTCTCTTGGAATTGGCTCTCAAAGCGGAGAGACCCTTCCACCAGCATCACCAGAAGCAAGTAAGTTCAAGGTCAACGCTCGCTACCAGACGGACGACCTTAGCTGTTCTCCTGTACCTCTCCGAACCCAACAACCTCCGATCCGAACAATGGCCATTGTTCCTCTGACTGAGTGGGCACCCGAAGCTAAGTCTAGGCGTTAGTGTTAGAGATAGTTTATTTTCTAGTGCTTTGTGCATGTGTAGATCTTACTGTGTGTGTAAATAAATAGCATTGACTTTGAACTAGTTAACTGGTATATTGACTCTTTGATCAGTATTCGGGTTTGAACCTTGTGGCGGTATCGAGAAATACCTGGCGACTCCAAAGTAAACATAATTAGAATTAAGGAACGTGACCATATTGACTGCCATATTTACAACCAGATAAAGAGAGCAACATTACTGGCTACATCTGATGGGATTCGACCTAGAAGTCGCCTAGTCACTCCGAGAGAACCCAAAATTTGAATTAGAATCCAATTGGAAAAAGAAAAACCACAAGCGTTAGACCAATACTGATCAAACCACCAAGATTCGGAAGTGTGTTATTTGCATGCGTACTAACAGGGATATAAGGTAAACCTGAGAGATTTTGTTGCGTAAAACTGTCGGGAGTTTTGTAGAACGGAAAACAGCGTACGCCGTACCCTTGTTTACATCACCACTTCATTCCCACCTGTTCCAAATTCGGTAGAAACCCCAGAGATAGCGATTGAAATGGCAATGAAGGCAATGGAACGCCTTATGAACCCCGGGGAATTCGAGGTCGCAGCGACCAGTAGAGTAGGACAGTGTCCCGTATGGGAAGAGGAGATTAGAAAACATCTCAAAGGGAAAGGATTTTTGTGCGAATGATGAAAGAGGTCCCGGAGGTGTAGGGCACACATGGTTGGAGAACCTGACAGAGATCCATAAGAAGAGCTTAGGGAAAGGTCGTAAGCCAATGGCAATCGTGTCCTGCTTGGCACAATTGCGAGGCACAGAGGAGGTTGTGAGGACGCTCTGTAGAGAGATTGAAGAGTGAGATAAGAATAGTGAAGGAGACGTGAGTGAGTATGAGAAAGAAAACAGGGAACTGAGAGAGCAGTTCGTGGCGAAGGACAAGGAGATGGAGGATGTCAAACAGGCACACCAATCTTGTCTCGCCCATTTAAGCAGCTTTCAGTCGCAATATGATAAGGCCTACCAAGGCACGTAACGCGCAGTGTTGGTAAGAGAGGAAACAGAACACCAAGTTGAACAGTTACAGAAACAATGTAATGATTTAAAAGCAGCCCTACGAGCACTCCACACTTCCACGACGGAACAAAGTCAGAGCTCGGTAGATCACGCTAAGTGCCGAAAGCAAATTGCAGACCTGCAATCTCTGCTTTCTGTCCAAAATGGATTCCAGGACACATTTGGATCACAATTAGACCAAGAAAATGGTCCCGATTGGCAGGAATTAAATGATACTGCCCATAGATACGTACATGGCACATGTACACTGGACAAACCACAGAAAAGGAAAGCGCCCCCACCCCTGACTGTACAGGCAGAACACAATCCTATGAACCCTGTTACCACACAGCGCAGGGCCACAACAGAAGGAAACCCAGATTTCCTGTACACCACCCCATTAACCGTCACTCAATTAAGGGACGCGTGCGATAAGATTACACCGTTCCTACCCACATCAGACCCCCACCATTACTTGGCAAGAGTAAAACAACTGGCGACCATGTACAGCCTGGATGAAAAAGAGCAAGTGAAGTTCACAGTTTTGAACCTCGACCCCTCAGTCGTGGCAGCCCTTCCTGACCAACCAAATGTAGGAGGAAGCACCCTCCAAGAAATGCATGCAGCGATCCTAGACGCGATCGGCTACAACAAAGGAGACCCCGTAGAAGGCGTAAACAAATCTAGGCAGAAAAAGACAAGGGCACCCCACAGCATTATCTGGACGCTTGTGGATTCATTTCACAGCGGTATTTAGAGAGTTAGCCCGCGCCCATTTGACCACAGACAATATGGACAAATGGACCCACATCCTAGTCTCTCATGCGACAGAAGCAGGACAGAGGGCCTGTGCAAATAACGACCCCTCAGACGAGGCCCACAATGAGAAATGGGTACTAAAAAGCTTATCCCACACTTGGGAACAGTCCGTGCAGGGAAAATCAGCTTACGGTAAAGCAGAGGAGGAGCAGGCAGATGCGAACATGCATCCAGTTAGGACACACCAGAACCCCGCATGGGTAAATGAGGGAAGAAACAGCCCGCAGCAGCCTAAATCCCACAAGTGCTACAATTGCGGACAATTAGGACGTTATGCACGAGAATGTCAAGCGCCCCCGAAACAGCAACGGAATCAGCACACCAACGCCCCCCCGAACCAGCAACGACACCAACAGCCCAACCCCCCACCCAGGGGACCACACCCAAGGGAGCAATGCACCAGAGAGCCTGCTCCACCTTGCGTGCCCCAGGGGTCATGTTATAAATATGGGCAGTCAGGACACTTCGCCTGAGATTGCAGGAGACCCCCACCACCAGCTAGACTGGCCCCCAGATATGAACGAGAACACCACCCACAGCAGCTACAAGGTCCCAGCTGCCCCATGCAAACCGAGTGCTTACCCACCACTTTTCATGGCAGGGATACCTCAGCAATGCCACTTCATTTTGGTTTCTCTCCTCCTTCCTCTCTTCTTCGGTCACACTACACTGACTCCATATGCTAGTTACACCCCAAGCCAAATGCGATTTACGGTGTCCTTCTTTCTGATGGAACCTACACGATTTTTGTGGCGTTACTTTGTTGCTTTAAATGCTTGTTACTGTACATGTTGAATGTTGTTTGTTCACTTAAAGTTTATTTATGGCCCCACGTCACCACTCTTTTAACACCCACTGGCAGTTAAAGGAACTAGTTTGTCCGCAGACAACCGATCGTAGCTACTCTCCTGATTTGAAGGTAGCCACAAAAGGCAACACACACGACGATCACAAATTCTTACCGTTCCAGTCCGGTCACTCAGGCAGTGGAGTAACGGCACTGGTCCCCGCCCTGCCCGAGGACCCCCATCTGGTCAGCTACGCTTGGGTAGTGCACATACGACACTGGTCACCATCCTACCCCGGGGATTCCACGCATTCGTGGCCCATACACACCCCATTCAGAACTTTTAGTTCAAAACTCTTTTGTTTGTTTTACGGCGCCCCTTAGGTTGCTTTCCATATGCTATTTACATCCTCAAACACTGGGATGGTACATTCACTGCATCGCCTACACAGGCTTCGAGACTGCTCGTGCTGTGTCAGTATTTCCTTCTCGGATGACTTGTCCCAAATATTTGGTTTAAAACAAAAATGAGGAAGTCACAGATGGTGACCAATTATAATGGGTAATTGGCAATAAAAGGGCAGAAAGACATACGAGATCTTAAAAAGATAGTAACAGGTATTATGCTTGTGTCCACGGAAATCCAGAACCACAGAAGCCTCAGGAAGACTGCAGAAAAAAGAAAAGATCATGAAGACAGACACCATGGACTACATTTGGATCTTCGTGGAATCCCTCCAGTTGTGTGCGGACACGACCCCCCTCTGACCCCTACTCCACAGGCCGTGAATGTTTCCCATCTCTGCCATACACTGCGCCCAGAGATAGCAACTGATACACCAACCTGGTGTGACAAGTTCATTCCCTGGTATTCCCTGTCCTACGTTGTAGAAGCACTATTAGTAATTGCGATATTCTGCAGTGCCATTCAGACACTCAGACTTAGGAAATGGCGGAGGAAAGTCTCCCGCACTCCAGTATACGCATTCAGGCCCCCTATTTTCAGACTTCTGCAAAGGCCCCACTCCCTTTAAGTGAATTAAAGTACATCGACTTTTTTTGTTTGTCTGTTCTAATAAAAAAAAGATGTAAAACTCTGTTCTTGACTGCCAGGCCACAGAAGATGCAGTAATATGATCCTTGACGCTTTGCTTTGAGGATCACAAGGAGGGAGTGTAGCCATCTGGGATGGTCACTTCCAGAATACAAAATGGACGCTCGCAAAGAATGTAGGGAACTGTGGACAATGCTGGAAAACAAGCAGGCACAGAACCCTGAATGCATATTGGGGAAACAGCTCCCAGATGGAATTGAAACTGTAGGTCAATTAGCATATTGATGGCCCATCTCCGGGAACAAAGGAATGACACTCAAGTAACCAATACTATTGCAGACAACATCCCAGCGCCAGTTCCCCAACCGAAAAGCACAAACACAGCAAGGCCAACAGCCACCTAAGACACGCCCAGCCATCAGGGCACCCACCCCTTTACTGGTCAAGATCAACAGCCATGATCGAGAAGCGGCCCAATTAATTGGAGCCAAGTTTAAGGCCCGCTCAAAGCCCCTTCAGGTATAAGAAGGAACCCCGACGAGAGAATCGCTCTCTTGGAATTGGCTCTCAAAGCAGAGAGACACTTCCACCAGCATCACCAGAAGCAAGTAAATTCAAGGTCAACGCTCGCTACCAGACGGACGACCTTAGCTGTTCTCCTGTACCTCTTCGAACACAACAACCTCAGATCCGAACAACGGCCATTGTTCCTCTGACTGAGTGGGCACTCGAAGCTAAGTATAGGCGTTAACGTTAGAGATAGTTTAGTTTCCAGTACTTTGTGCATGTGTAGATCTTACTGTGTGTGTAAATAAATAGTATTGACTTTGAACTAATTAACTGGTGTATTGGCTCTTTGATCAGTATTCGGGTTTGAACCTTGTGGCGGTATCGAGAGATACCTGGCTACTCCAAAGTAAACATAATTAGGATTAAGGAAGGCGACAACATTGACCGCTATATTCACAACCAGATAAATAGAGCAACACCTCCAATAAAATCTGTCTAGAAATCTCTGCCCGTTGGAATTCTCTTTTCCCACCAGCAACACACCCCCACCGCATGTTTCCCGATGCTGCGGGATGGCTTCAATGGGAAATTCCATTGACAAGTTGCGGTAGTATAGAATCCCGTCCAGCGAACGGCACAGTGCCGAGAAATACGCGGCTGGGGGACTAGAGAATCTATCCCACTATCTTTCTTTAGATGTGGAGTACCTTGTATAGTTGCAGCAATACTTCCCCATTCTCATACTCCCAGCCCTTGAATTGAGGGCGCACATCCCATTAACCTTCCTGATTACTTGCTACACCTGTGTGCCAACTTTATGTTTTGTGCACACGTACCCCAAGTCCCTTTGTGCTGCAGATTCCTGAAGTTTCATTCCCTTTAGAAAACTCTCTGCTCTTCTCTTCCCCTTCCAATATAAACAAGTTCACATTTTACCACATTATCCTCAATTTGCGAACTTTCTTAACCTATCAATATCTCTTTGCAAACTTTGTATCCCTATTTGTATCCCTCTCGCAACTTGCCTTTCTCCCTATTTTTGTGTCGTTTGCAAATTTATCTCCAGTACGTTTGCTTCCTTCCTCCAAATCATCAATATATATGGAACCTGTGGAACCCCACTGGTTATAGGTGCCAATCTTAAAAAGAACCCCTTATTCCCATTTGCTGTTTCCTGCCCATTCGCCAATTCTCTATCCATGCCAATATACTACCTCCAATACCACGAGCTCTTGTCTTATCACTTAATCTTTGTGAGGTGCATTGTTGAATCATAGAATCCCAACAGTGCAGAAAGAGGTAATTCAGCCCATCAAATCTGCACTGACCCTCTGAAAGAGCACCGTACCTCGGCCCACTCCCCCATGAACAGGTAACCCCACCTATTCTTTGAGCACTCAGGGACAATTTTACCATGGCCAATCCACTTATCCTGCAAATCCTGAAAAAAACCCTTTTATCCCCACTCTCTACCTTCTGCCAGTCAGCCAATCCTCTATCCATGCCAGGATCTTATCCTCAACTCCATTGGCTCTTAACTTATTTCACAATCTCCTAAACAGCACTTTGTCAAAGACCTTCTGAAAATCTGAATAAATCACTTCCACTGGTTCTCCTTTGTCTAACTTCCTTGCTACCTCCTCAAAGAACTCGAACGGATTTGTCAGTCATGACCTCACTTTGACAAAGCCATGCGGACAGTCCTATTTTACCATGCACTCCACAATCTCATCTTTAATAACGGACACTAAAATCTTACCAATGATCGAAGTCAGGCTAACTAGCTTATAATTTCCCATCTTCTGCCTCTGTCCCTCCTTAAACAGTGGTGTTACATTCGCCACTTTCCAGTCCTCTGGGTCCCTTCCTGCCTCCAGTGATTCCTGAAAGATCACCACCAATGCCTCCACAATCTCCTCAGCTATCTGTTTTAAGTCCAGATGACTTATCCACCTTCAGACCTTTCAGTTTCCCCAGAACCTTCTCCTTAGTGATGGTCACTGCACTCACCTCTGCCCCCTGATTCTGCTGGGGCTCTGGAATCTCACTGGTGTCTTCCACTGTGAAGACTGATGCAAAGTAACTATTCAGTTCGTCTGCCATTTCTTTGTTTCCTATTATTACTTCTCCAGCCACGTTTTCCAGTGGTCCAATGTATATATTTGCCTCTCTCTTACCTTTTATACATATTGAAAGAAACTCTTCCCATCTTCTTTTATATTACTAGCTAGCTTGCACTCATATTTCATATTCTCTCCCCATATTGCTTTTTTAGTTGTCCTCTGCTCGCTTTTAAAGGATTCCCAATCCTCTGGCTTCCCACTAATCCTTGCTTTGTATGCTTTTTCTTTTGTTTTTATACTGTCGACTTCCCTGATCGACCATGGATGCCTTGTCCTGCCCTCAGCAGGTTTCCTCCTCCTTGGGATTAATTTCAGCTGTGTGTCCCAAACAACCCCCAAAAACTCCTGCCATTGCTGTTCCACTGTCTTCCCTGCTAGGCTCCTATTCCAATCAACTCAGGCCAGCTCCTTCCTCGTGTCATTGTATTTAATTGCATTACATTTATATCTGACTCCAGCTTCTCCCTCTCAAACTTCAGGGTAAATTCTATCATATTGTAGTCATTACTCCCTAAGGGTTCCTACACCTTAAGATTCCTAATCTGCCTCATTACACATCACAAAATTCAGAATTGTCTGTTCCCTAATGGGATCTACCACAAGCTGCTCCAAAAAACCATCTCTTAAACATTCCACAAATTCTTTTTCTTGGGATGCACTACCAACCTGTTTGGATACACTGAGAAAGAATTCAGAATGTCCAATTCACCTAACAGCACGTCTTCCTGGACTTGTCGGAGAAAACGGGAGCACCCAAAGGAAACTCACACAGACATGGGGAGAACGTGCAGACTCCGCACAGACAGTGACCCAAGCTGGAAATCTAAACTGGGACCCTGGTGCAGTGAAGCAACTGTGCTAACCACTGTGCTACCCTGCTACTTCTTCAACATTATTTGGTGCCCTGACTTCAGGTGCATGGATGAAGTGGTTTCCTCAGTCTTGACATTGTCCTATCATGCAGAGCCCTCACTCTCAGGTTATCTGTTGCCTGCCCGTTTTGACCCATCTAGCCTCGCTGCATCGACCCTTTCTTCGGCCCTTTGCTGCTGCTGTTTTCCTCTCACCATGTTTGCTGGCCAGTAACTCAAAAGCTGCTAATTAGAGTCAAGAAGTAAAATTATTGGATAACATGCCAAGACTGCTTTCTTCAGGTTCTGGAGAAATATATATTATTTAAAAGTCAAATGTTTTAACCAGCCCAACTTCTCCAACAAACACAGCGATAATTCCCATCAGTAAACCAAGGCAAGAGTTAAAATCTTAATTCCCCTGAGCATCTTCAACCACTCTACAAAACATTCTCTTCAAACTTGCTCCAGCTTCTCCATTATCACTCAAATGTTGAAGCATGCCTTAGAACCTCTTCACTTAATCGTGATGAAAAAAACTAATTTGGCATTCCTGACTATGATCCAAGAGCTAATGCTTACTTTCTTTGAAACAGACTACTGGGTTTTTAACACAAGAGAAGCACAGTAAAACCTAAACGTAACCAATTTGTAATGCAAACTCGGCCCCTTTTCTGAGCAGCGTTTTAATCCTCCCCTACAGAACTACCCACCAGAATCACCTCCCAGGGTTTCCACATCCAACAATCTAACTCTCCAACAGAGTACCAACATTCCAGTTCACCAACAAATCAAGGTCACACTCCACCACTTTCATAGCTCTTCCCTGATAGCCTCACAATCTATCCTTCTTGCACATAAATAACCTCTTTAAAATTCTCTTCTGAACTTCGCACCTGGAAAGTGTAAGGAATCCTCTTGTGAATCTTCGTTGGACTCTTATTTCCCTTTTAATCCTGTCCTTTTGGCCTTAATAATTCCTGCATCTGGGCACTGCTGGGGCCTACGTGTTAAATTTTTTTTTTAAGTAGCAGGGTGTGCTCTGACATCAGCAATGGCATGCCTTAACACACTCCGCAAGCAACCAATCAACTCCATTACAATCCCAGAGCTAAGCAGATCCTCAATGCGATTGGCGCTTTTAATTCTGTAATGCCCTGCTGGGTGATTGTGTGTGTTTGGTTTCAGTTTTGATTGGCACTGCAGGGCTGAGCAGATTCCTTTTGAATCTCTCTCCCAGAAAGGGTGCAATTCTCTTTCAAAGCTGGAACTCCCTTCAGGTAAACAGAGCAGTTAATAAGCATTCAAAGCCTGACGATAGAGCTGGGATGGGAGAACTTTCCGGATGGCACTCCTATTTAAGTTACCAGACCGCTCAATGGCCTCGCGAAAACTGCTGCTCTCCTATTTTGTTTAACTGAGAAAAACTGTTGGTGTCTGCTAAGATGTCCACATATTAGAAATTGAGCAGACATGAAGTGCATCTTCTATGGGTAAGGCTTAGATCAACATAGGTTGCAGCTTGTCCCTAGAAGGAATCCCATTACCTGAGCATCCAGCCTGTGGCCCAGCTTAAAGATCCAAACCAATCAATGGTTTTCAACACCTTGCATTCTGAAGAGATAACAGCTTACAAAGACCTCAACTTTAGCAGCGAAGATCCTCAAATCTCTCATATCTTTTAATCCCTGTTATTGTTTAACCTTACCTACCCCATCACCTGTATGTCTGTCGCATGTTTTCTGGGTGAAGGATGGGACGGGTTTGGGGCAATAGTTAGATTAGTAGACTATTGTTTCCATTACATGTTTAACTCTTCTCTTATTATAAATGAAGTTATTTTTTGTTTTGTTTACAAATCTGGTGCCTACAACTCATTGGAGCACTCAAGGGTCAAAGATCTCAGGAAAATACACAAATTCACTTATGTTGGGATTCTGGAGTCTGTGGGGCTGGAATTGACTGAGCACTCACCCAGGGTGCCATAACAGTAGGTTAATCATTGCAAGTTAAGCTGTTACTTTGCTTATGTTAATTTTGTTGATTTTGAATCCCTGATTCAATACTAGTTTCATCGAGATGTCTGACATGTTATTGTCTTTCCTACTATAAATCCTGGAGCAAAGTAATTATAAAAGTTATGTGCAGTTTTGGTGTCCTTATCTGAGGAAGGATATTCCTGCTATGGAGGGAGTGCAGCGAAGGTTTACCAGGCTGATTCCTGCGATGACGGGACTGTCACATGAGGAGATACTAAGTTGCTTAAGCTTGTATTAATTGGAGTTTAGAAGAGTGAGAGGGGATCTCACAGAAACTTATATAATTCTGACAGGTAGATTCCGAAAGAATGTTCCCAATGGTGGGAAAGTCCAGAATTAGGTGTCATAGTTTGAGGATAAGGGGAAAACCTTTTAGTACTGAGGTGATGAGACATTTCGACATGCAGAGTGCTGAATCTGTGGAATTCACTACCACAGAAAGGAGTTGAGGAAAAAACATTGCATAATTTCAAGAAGGAATTAGATATAGCTATTGGAGCTAAAGGAATCAAGGGCTATGGCGGGAGCAGGAGGCAGGATCAGGGTATTGAACTTGATCAGTCTTTATCACAATGAATGGCGGAGCAGGTTCAAAGAGCCAAATAGCCTCCTTCCACTTCTATGTTCTAAGTATGTTTCAATGCATATCCCTATTTCGTTCTTTTCATTGACAATATCACCATTATCAGTTTTCACAGGATCCACATTTGTTCCTGACCACCCTCTTTTCTAGAATGTGACTGCAAAAATGTTACGCATTAATTTAATATCATTTGCAAGTTTCTCATCATACTCCTTTTGTGTAGCTCTATCTGTTTTGTTATATTTTCTTTTGAACCACCAGAATCTGTATTAATTGTGTATTAAGTTTCCCTTCCTGTTTCCCCGTTCATCTTTCCTGTCAAACCATTGTTTTTTATGTTGCTGCTCTTCCTCCCAAGCTTGAGAAACCCCACTCCTTCTCCAGCCTTGCAGCTACACATTGGCCAGCCTCATATTTCCCTCCTTAACTAAGCCAGGGCAAAGCAATCCAGATATCACAAACCTATGGTCTGTTGTTCACTGGAGTATCAGTCTTGACGTGCCCTCTATGAACATTTTTCTATCTGTGTTACTAATTCTGACCATTGATATTTTCTGCTCTTCTTTTCTTCCCAGAGATGCTCCTACCAGTTCCAGGACATTCTTCCCTGTTACCAAGAAGGAAATTTACCATTCAGGAACTGCTCAGAGCTGTAGAATGGTCTGTCTATTCGTCTGGGTGTAGAATTCCCATCACTCTGATTGTCCTATTCCTGTACCACACTTGGCTCCACCATTTCAGGGCAGCACGGTAGCATAGTGGTTAGCACAAATGCTTCACAGCTCCAGGGTCCCAGGTTCGATTCCCGGCTTGGGTCACTGTCTGTGTGGAGTCTGCACTTTCTCCCCGTGTGTGCGTGGGTTTCCCCGGGTCCCTCCCACAGTCCAAAGACGTGCAGGTTAGGTGGATTGGCCATGCTAAATTGCCCTTGGGGTCCAAATTGTCCTTAGTGTGAGGTGGGGCTACTGGGTTATGGGGATAAGATGGAGGTAGGGGCTTGGGTAGGGTGCTCTTTCCAAGAGCCTGTGCAGACTCGATGGGCCGAATGGCCTCCTTCTGCACTGTAAATTCTATGAAAATTTCACTCAAGGTCATACTGCTCCCCAGTGTCAGACTGTTGTTCAGAAGATCCTGATCTAAGCCAGTCTCCATCAACAGTCCCCAATACCAGGTATCTACTGGACAGTTTCAGTACACAGGGGGTATCTCCACCTGGGACTGTGATTGATGTCTCTCCAGATGATCACTCAATGGCCTCTTTCCTTAGCCTCTGCCTGTTCCATCTTTGTTTGTGAGCTGCAGGTTTTTCTAAAAGGTATAGTCTCTCAAGACATAAATTTTATTTTGAAACATTTTGTGAATCTACCTGCATCGATTCTCATTCTTTTTGAAGGTGTTGGATCTTCTCCCTCATTAGAATCTTCAGCCATATTGACAGACATTCCAGATTCTGATATTCTGTAATCAATGAAACATTAATAGGGGTTCAATATGAATATTGTCATAGGGGATTCAATATAAATATTGTAATAGGGGATTCAATATAAATATTAAAATGAGAACATTGAGAATTCAAACAATGAGGTGATACACAGCATTAATTTGTAGGTTACCTTTAGATATTTTATCTCACAGATACCAAAGTGACATTACTGGTCAATTTGATGGTTGTTTCATAACATATGAGCCATCCTCATCCCTTTCCTCAAAATCCCCCCTTGACCCTTTTGTCCTTCCAAACCTGCAGACTCCTCGTCCCTCTCCAAAATCAGTGAACATGTCATTACCTACACTTCCCTTTCCTGGATCTCCAAGTTTGAATCTCTCCAATCAAATATCAACCTTCCCACAGTTCCAACATGGTTATCACAGTCACAAATAATACGCTACCTGGCAGTAATAAATTAAGAATCTTCATCTTTCTCAATCTGTCTTCAGCCTTGACAATCATATGCTCCTCCAATGCCGCTCCACTTTCCAGCTAGGTCGAAGTGCGTTAAGGGTTCTTAGTTCAATTCTAATTTATAAATTTGCAGCCAAAGAATTATTGGCACTGTTTTCTCTTCCCACTCGCATGCCATTATCTCAGGTGTCCCACAACAACCCATCACTGTCCTCTGTCTATTTCTCAGAAACATGCTGCCCGCAGCACCAAGGAATCAGGTTCCACATTTAAACTGACGGCACGCAGCTTTGAAACTTTGCTTCCTGTATCTTAATTTGGATCAAGTCTCTTTTACTCATCACCTGTGTTCACTGACCGGCACTGGCGCACAGTCTGCCAATGCCTCAATTTTTAAATCCTCAACCTCGCTTTTTAAATCTTTCAATGGTCCCTTCCTTCCTCTCTATGTAGCCTACTCCAGTCCTAGAAGCTGTTGATATCTATACACTCTCTCTTCCCTATCTCTATCATTCCCACTGGTCATTCCAAATCTGACAAATCCGATTCTCACTTATCCACAACTGAGAACCAAGACCCAAACTCTGCAATTCACTCCCTAAACCTCTCCGTGTTGTTGCTGTTCACTCGTTTAATATCTTTCAATACTATTAGCATTTAAATAGACTACCTCTTTGACTAAAGCCTTTCGTCACCTACTCTGATGCTTCTTCGGAGTCATTTTTATTTATACTTTGCTTGTCAAGCGGCTTGGGATGCTTTGCAACATTAAAGTTGCTATACAAATGCAAGCTGTTGAATATTGAATATTCTGCACTTGTGTGTCGAGCCCAATCACTTCATTAATCTACAAGTAATAATTTAGAACCAACTTTAAGACAAAGTAAAATTCAGTTAACTGCTGTCATTGGTAAAATAAACATATGACAACTTGAATTTTCAAAGATTCTTTGATACTTAAAAACATCGTAATGCACAGTTTGTTTCTCCCTCGGGCCGCTCCACCTTATTAAATACATACTTTCTTTACAGTGAAGCTCTGAAAATTCGACCTTGCCTTCACATAGTGTGCATAGTTTGTGTTGCTCCTTCACCCCACTAACACAAACCAACACACCACTGTCACAAATCCAGCTGCACACCCATTGACCCCGCCCCATATCTGCATTTAACTAACCCAGTCCCCACATGCCACTGACCCAGTCTCGCACCCACACCCCATCGACCAAGCCCCGCACCCCACTTGCCTGTGCCGCACTGACCCAACACCGAACCACACTCAAACTCAGTGAGCCCCTGTACTAAGAACATTCAATTTGTTTTCCTCATCATTGCCGTACCTGCATTCCATTAATTGAAAGTTTTCTGAAGTAATTCGAATAAAATTACACCCTTACTGAAGACATAAGACCACAACATAGTACTCCAGCTGCAACAACACTTCACTACTTATATATTGCATTACTCGGTAACAACTGCCAACATTCAATTTGACTGCCGAATCACTTGCGGAACCTGCATACTTTCTTTCCGTTAATAATGTGCCAGGACACCCAGACCCCTCACACTCTGCAATGTATAATTCTCCACTTTCTCTCCATTCCAACAATACACTGGGTGGAATTCTCTGGCCGTTGTAATTCACTGTTCCCGCCAGCAGGGCCGGTGCTAGGAATTGCGGGCCCAATTAGAAAAGTGATGGCGGGGCCCCTACTCTACAAAAGTAAAAATTTATGTATGTTTATATTTCGTGTAGTATGCTCGTCTTTAACCAAAAAAAAAACATTAAATGCTTGATATACTAAAATTTTGAAACTTACTTACCCGGGCGGAAGGATTTGGCGGCGCAGGGCTGAAGGATTTGTCGACGGTAATGCGGTGCGTTCCCCAAAAGTAAAAACTACCCTATAGTTCCTCTTAGAATACAGAAAAGGCTTCAAACGGTAACTCGGTCGCCGCTGGCGCGTGGCCCGCTTAAGGTGCGGGGCCCAATTTGATGAAATTGGTCAAATAGGCTTAAAACCGGCCCTGCCCGCCAGCAGTGCATCCCAGCCTGCGGCTTTTCCGGCGCTGTGGGGTGGCTTCAATGGGAAATCTTATTGTCAAGCAGCGGGAATACTGAATCCCATCACCAGGAAACAGCACGCCACCGAGAAACATGGGGTGTGGGACCAAAGGGGACAATTTCACATTTTCCCACATTATATCCCATCTGCCAATATTTTGCTCACTCGCATAACCTGTCTGAGTCCCTTTGCAGACTCTCATTTCCAACTGACAACTTACTTCTCTATGTATTGTTCTCTCATCGGCAAAGGTAGCTACTATCTATTGGGTTCTGTTATCCAAGTTACTGATATACTATATTGTGAATAGTTGAGGCCCCAGCACTAATCACTTGGCACTTCATTAGTTACAGCTTGGCAACCTAAAATTGAACAATTTATCGCTACTCTCTGCTTCCTGTTCACCAACCAATCCTCAATCCACGCTAATCTTTGCCAAGAGCTCTTATTTTGCATCGTAACCTTTGATGTGACATTATCGACTGCCTTTTTGAAATCTAAGTACAACTACAGGCTCTTCTTTTTCTGCTTGTTAAATCCTTCACAAACTTTAATAAAGTAGTTAACCACAAGTTCACTTTTACAAAACCATGCTGACTCTGCCTGAATGTAGTATCATATTCTAAATGCCCTATTACCTCCTTGACAATGAATTCAATTGAATTTGATTTGTCACGTGTACCGAGGTACAGTGAAAAGTATTGTTCTGTGTACAGTCCAGACAGATTGTTCCACACATGAAAAAACATAGGACATGAAGAAATACACAATGTAAATACATAGGCACAGGCATCGGGTGTGTATAAGAAGAGTCGTACTACTCAGTAGAGAAGGTGAGTGAAGGGATCAGTTCAGTCCATTAGAGGGTCATTCAGGAGTCTGGTAACAGCGGGAAACCTGTTACTGCGTGTTCTCAGACTTTTGCATCTCCTGCCAGGTGGATGAGGCTGGAAGAGAGAATAACCCAGGTGGGAGGGGTCTTTGGTTAGGCTGCCCGCTTTCCGAAGACAGCAGAAGGTGTAAACAGAATCAATGGATGGGAGGCAGGTTTGCGTGATGGACTGCACTGTGTTCATAATGCTGCAGTTTCTTACGGTCTTGGGCCGAGTAGTGCCATGCCAGGCTTTTGCAGCCAGGTAGGATGCTTTCTATGGTGCATCTGTAAAAGTTAACAGTCAGTGTGGACATGCTGAGCTTAGTTTCCTGAGGAAGTATATAATGGATTAGAGCACTTTCCAATGGGAGGCACAAGATAACTGACTGACAGATTCCTGCTTTTTTCGCACTCCTTCCTTCAATAAAGGCTGTTATATTTGTAATTTTCCAATCTATTGAGACATTTCCAGAATGTAGTGACCTTTGGGAGAAGTTGCCAGGGCTTGAAAATTGCAGCTATGAGGAGAGATTGTATAAACTAGGGTTGTTTTCCTTATAATTTAGGAGGCTGAAGGTTCACCTATTGGAGTGTGCAAAATTGAGAGGCCGAGATAGGAAAAACTTGTTTCCACTGGCTGAGGGGTCATTTGCCAGGCGGCATAGATTTAAGCTGATTGGTAGAAGGTGGAGGGAATCTGAGGAAATCCTTATCACAAAGAGGGTGGCGGGAGTCCAGAATTCACTTCTTAAATTGGTGGTTGAAGCTGCAACACTCAACTCATTTAAAAAAGGTACCTGCAACTGCAATGGAAGTGCTGTAACCTGCAAGAGTATGGACCAGGTGCTAGAAATTGGGATTACAATGAGCGGCTTAATTTCTATTTTTCTCCTTTTTGGCTGTGCAGACCTGATGGGCTGAATGGCTTCTTTCTGTGCCAGAACTTTTATGATTCGATGACAACCAATGCTATACTATCCATACTATCCCTGCAACCACTTCTTTGAAACTTTGGGAGAAAGATCATCAGTCCAGGGACATGTCATTCTAACAGTTTTCCCAACACCTTTGCCCAAGCAATTGAAATTGTTTTGGGTTTCTCCCTTTCTTTGTCCGCTTTACTTTCAAAAATTCAAGTTTGCATCTGACATTGATTCAGAAGCAAATTCCTTGAGAGAAAAATAATTCAGACCTCAGTTCAATTTTCCATTTGATTTGACATGTGATGTGAGGCCTTTAACACTGGTTCTTCTTAGGAAAGAGAGGTTGAGAGAAGATTTGAAGAGGTTCAAAGCCATGAGCAGTCCAGACAGTATAAATAGAGATAACTGTTGCAATTGCTGAAAGCATTGAGAATGCTTGTATTCATTTTCACCAAGAATTTCAAAAGGAAACATAAGTACTTGAAGGAAAAAAAAATGAAGGGCGACTGGATAGAATAGAACCATAGAATCAGTGCAGTGCAGGAGGCCATTCAGCCCATCGAGTCTACACCAACTCTGAAAAAGCACCCGACCTAGGCCAACACGCCTGCCCTCTCCCTGTAACGCCACCTGACCGGCACATATTTAGACTGTGGGAAGAAAGCAGAGCACCCAGAGAAAACCTACCCAGATATGGGGAGAACATTACAAACTCCACACACAGTCACCCAGGTCTCTGCTGCAGTGATGCAGCAGTACTAACCACTGTGCCTCTATTGGTGGGACTAGCAGAATTGCTCTTAGCGATCTAGAACCCCTCGCTGGCCTCCTTCAGTTCTGTAACTTTTCTGTGAATCAATTGAACTACTAAACAAAAAGCTACATGGTTCATACATTCTAGGTCCTTACCTTCTGCTGCAGTTCTTATTCTGGTTCCAGAGAGTCTGCATAAATGAGTGTAGTGGATTCTGCCATTTACTGAACACACGCTGGGTAAAAGTCAGTTACACATCACTGTCAAAAGCAAGATCAGCCTGATGAGTATAATCTCTCCATGCCCTGCTGTCTCATATAGAGCTAGATCTGAATTGCAGTCTCATTTAGACCAAATTGTTTTGATGAATCACTTGCCATTTTAGACAACATTATTGTGTATGTGATGACAGTGACGACATTTCCCGTGTTTTCAGGTGACGTTCAGAAGGCTGTGCAGAGAAACTATGTGCCGTAGTTAGAAGTGATTTTGTCTCTTCATTTTATTGCACTGTGCAAGTTGTTGATTATTTGACTGTAAAAGAATAGACTGAGCAAGGTGCATAAACAATTATTCATAATTTAGGTTCAGACAGTAGCGAGCCGATTGAAATGTCTTTGGCTTCAATCACTAACTGATATTTTTTGTCCGGATTCTAATTGCGCAGATGTAATATATGTGAAAAGAGGAACTGATTCAGAAGCTGAGTATTTGGCATGTGGATAGAATATTGAAGACCTATTCGCCCATCTTCCACTTGACTTTATGTTCAGTAGCAACACTGTTGTCACCACTCTTTTATATGGCAGTCAAACTTGGTCACATACCAAAGACGCCAGCAGGTGCTACACACAAGCAGAAGACAGACGAATGCTTGGTACTTCTGTAGCAAGACATCCCTAATTCTATTTTACATCCCCATGGCAATAACGCCTTCCTGGTTTGTCTTTTACCATTGTAATTGCACAGTAAAGAGAATGTGTTGCTGTGAGTTCTATCCCATTTAATAAATGCATACATTTGGGCGTTGCCTCAATTGGAGCTACCTCAGAAATTAGGAACTTGCTCTAAAATACAAACAAGAATGACTGTGACTGTGTGTTTTGAAACAGAAACTAATGTCACTTCACATTACATTTCACAGCCCTCTGGTGGATAATTGTGCTCAATTATCAGGCTCTCTCAGTATCATTTTCAGTACTTCCTGCCTTACCTTGTAACCTTTGCGTTCTGTCGACAGAACCAGTGTCTATCAGAGTAAATGGAACTTTCTCTTACATTTCTCCCCAAGTCGATCTATGGAAGCTCTTTGAATTGGAAGGGTTCTCCCTGGTTGGTGCTCTCACAATCCGGTGCTGGTTCACCTCCTGTGCTTTCTCAGTCCGCAATCACGGTTTATTTCCAGCTGTGGACCTCCATCATTCACTGAGAGATCTAATTACAGCAAGACAAAAATTGGACAAATAAGATGTAGAGAAAATGTACTGTCGGTGTTTCTTTTGACTTAAACAGACACAAAGTTCCAAGCCAAGTATTTCTGTTCCATTGTGTGCATTTACTCAGACCACATAGCCTTGCAATCCTGTAAATCTCCAGAGTTCGGTGCAGAATGATTTAATTTCACGCCAGCATTTCAGAAAAAACTGCGACTGTCAAATTTCACCGGCTTTATCCTCCCCGAATTACACACTGTCCGATTTCATTGGCTCCGTCGTCCATGGGTTACACACCATCTTATCACACTGCCTCCGTTTTCCCTGGATTTATGATGTTATTCATTCCGATAACTGTATGAAACTCCAACTCCTGCTTCTCTTCAATCTCATTTAAAAGAAAACTGTTCCAATTGCTCAACAAAGTCCACAGCAGCTGAATCAAAAGCCTGCAAGGTCCCAATAATGATGATCCCAGTCTTGTTGCCATTTGAAGTGTTTGTTACTTCCAAACAATAAAGAAACAAGCACAAACACGCACCTCTGCTTCTGAACTGCTCACCAAAACAGGAAAGCCCCTTTTTATTCTTTTCACCAAAGAGAAATACACCAGGGGCTCCACCTCCAACACACCCTACTGGCAAGATTTTCCAAAGATGAGCATGCCGTTTTGGAAGCAGATAGCACCAGGGGAGCACTGCTTTGTCCTTGGCTTGTTGGATTAAGGCTGGTGAGACATGATTCCGAATGCAGTCATCTGTATTAATAAAGACCTGTGTATGCTGATCATTTTAAAATTTCTGGACTTTACATAATTAACTTTCTCAATTATCCAAGTTTCTCGTCATCCCAGTTCCTGCTTGATTTTATGTTGCATTGAGTAAGGAACTGAATATGGTTTGAAGAATCTTCAGAGAAGCGTTGGTCTTCAAGGTCAGTTTGGCTTCAATATCTATAGTAACTCCAGTACCTTCCTTGAAGAAATACGCATACTTGTCTAACAAGGGCTGCCACATCAGGTTGCCATATATTTATTTTATTTGAGTTCATTCAAATTTCCTTTAGCCAGTTTCTGCCCATACATGATGGGCCTTTCACAATGATAAGTGGAAACTTTGCTGTCTGATCCCCATATTTACCTTGACATTTTTCCAGTATACTCACAGGCTGACCAGTGGAGGTGCGAAGCTGGAGGAGGGCTTTCTCAATGGGAATTTCTTGAAACTTTTCTCCAAGGTCTTCTCAGAAGCAATCAAAACAGGTGCTCCCATGTCAACCTGCATTTCAACCATCTTATCATGAAAGGCAATGTCAATTTTTAATCATTCATCTTGTTTCAGATCAGACTGAATGCAATACAGTTGCTCTTCTGCATTGTCGCTGTTACTTTCATTTTCATTGACTCACATTATTTGTCTGGGTGCTCTTTGTGTCTCCATTTCCTGATATAATGTGATCCGCCTTTGATCTACAGGCACGCTGCATGTGCCCTTTTTCCCCAAAGTTCTAACAATCAGTACTTTTCCACTTACAGGCTTCTGCATTATGCTCTTTTCCATTACAGCAGTAACATGTTTTGAAGCAAGTATTCTTGACTTTACTATTTTAACTTGAGCATTGTTTTGTGTACTATCAAATTTCCAGCTTGTTTCTCTGCCATTTCTATGCTTTGTGCAAACTCAAAACACTTCCTTCAGTGTCAGCCCTTCCTCTGCTAACAATCTACACCAACTCCTTTCACTTCTTAGCCCACAAACCAGACAATCAATTCCTGTCGTCATCAACGGGGCCAAAGTGGAGATGGTTAGCAGTTTCAAATTCCTAGGGGTGCTCATCTCCAAAAATCTGTCCTGGTCCACCCACGTCAACGCTACCTCCAAGAAAGCACAACAGCGCTGATACTTCCTCAGGAAACTAAGGAAATTTAGCATGTCCACATTAACCCTCACCAACTTTTACAGATGCACCATAGAATGCATCCTATATGGCTGCATCACAGCCTGATATGTTAACTGCTCATCCCAGGACCTCAAGAAACTTCAGAGAGTCATGAACACCGCCCAGTTCATCACACGAACCTGCCTCCCACCCATTGACTCCATCTACACCTCCCGCTACCTGGGGAAAGCGGGCAGCATAATCAAAGAACCCTCCCACCCGGCTTACTCACTCTTCCAACTTCTTCCATCTGGCAGGAGATACAGAAGTCTGAGAAAACAGCTTCTTCCCCACTGTCACCAGACTCCTAAATGACCCTCTTATGGAATTACCTCATTAACTCTACAACCTGTATGTTTCATCCGATGCCAATGCTTATGTAGTATATTGTAGTAGTTACATTGTATATCTTGTATTGCCCTATTATGTATTTTCTTTTATTCCCTTTTCTTCCCATGTACTTAATGATCTGTTGAGCTGCTCGCAGAAAAATACTTTTCACTGTATCTCGGTCAACGTGACAATAAACAAATCCAATCCAATCCAATCACACAAAGCTTCTTCTCAGTAACCTTTAAAGTCACAGACTTCCACTCATGTTCTCAACTCTTAACAATATTCAACATTCTCTATACACCTAAATATTGTGGAGTTGAGCCAGTTTCTCACACTATGAATATTCTATATTAACTAGAGCTATCACAATATTGGAGTTGTGACATTTCAGAAAAAGAGAAACTATGTTTATTAGAGTCTTTCCATAATAATCAACACAAACAAAAGCAAAATAATGCAAAAAAAACACAAGCTAATAATAAAGTTTAAAAAAGCCCAACACATAATTAAATTAAATACTGAAACTAACCTAAACCACCCTCCCAACAGCTGACAGTGACGAACTCCTTAAAAAACGAAATAAATGGTTACCATCTTAGGGTCGATCCTCTCCATCGACCCCTGGTGGTGAATTTGACTTTCTCCAAGGGGAATGACAGTAAGTCACCCAATCGAACAGAGGTACTTGGTGGAGCGGGAGACCTCAAAACAAGCAATATTTGCCACTGGGCTATTCCTGAGGCAAACTCAACAACATCCGCCTCTTCCCCAGACTGAATCTGGCACCCCAAATATGGCCACCAACGAACATGCGTCTAAATTCATATGGAGTGTCACTGACATGGTAGTCAAGAAGGAAGTGAGAAGCCTACGGGTTTGGGGCAGGACCAGATCATATACATGTGCTTAGCCGGGTCAAGAGAACAGCGATCACAGCTGTTCTCAATATTTAGGGAAAAAACATCCATCCTTGCCCTAACCAAGCGCGCCCTGTGTAACACCTTGAACTGAATTAGGCTCAACCAAGTCCAGGAGGACGTGAAGTTGACTCCGTGTAAAACCTCCAAACCTCACTAGTAAGTGTGGGGCCCAATTCACTTTCAAGCCGCTTAGAGGGACGGAATCCTACAAGGGAATATGACCATATAGGTCCGAAGTAGACCCCCCGTCAGGCACAGAATCCTCTTCAGCAAAGTAGAGGGTGGCGCCAAAGTAAAGAAAGGAAAAGCCTTATGGGAGAAGTCACAAACCTGAAAATATCAAAAAAGACTCAAGTTGAAATTTGTCAGCTAACTCCCTGAAACGAGCAAACCTCCCCTCCACAGACAGGTCCCCAAAATTTTCCAGACCCTTCAGTTTCCAAGATTGAAATGTTGGGTCAAAAACAGAAGGTAGCAAAAGATGATTATTATTAAAAATAGGGCCTAGTGAAGACAGGGACAGCAGCTTAAAGTATTTCTGAACTGTTTCCAAATCCTCAGCGAGGAGACCACCACTGGGTTAGAGGAAAATCTAATGGGGCCATAGGTCAATGGTGACTGTGGCAAGAAGAGTAGAAACAGTGCAGGAGCGCGCCTCCATTTGTCATATATTTGGATGTTAGTAGCCCAGTAATAAAACAATAAACTGGGGAGGGCCAAGCCCCCTGTACATCCCTTTGGAGCAGAAGGTTACGGATTCTGGGATCCTTACCCGTGCAAATCAAAGAAATCAATTTGTTAACCTTGACAAAAAGGTATCGGGACAGCAAAATGGAAAGACATTGAAAGAAAGCGCACGTCATTTTAATAGTTTGAATCCTACTCGCCAAAGATAGAGGAAGGTTGTTCCACCTCTGAATACCCATTTTGACACTATTAATCAGGCTAGTGCAGTTCAACTGGTGAAGTGACGGCCAGTCATGGGTCACCCGGATGCCCAAATAGCAAACATTTGCATTAGCAAGGTGTAAAGATAAAGTCCTCAATTGGGCTTGCCTCCGAGGGGGTTAACCGGGAAACATTCACTCTTGCCGAAATTCAATTAATACCCAGAGAAGGAGCCGAAGGTGTTAAGCAACTTAATTACACCATCTATGGAGGGATCTGTAATATAAAGAAGTAGGTCATCCATATAGACACCCGATGCTCCATCCCATCTTGACTATTACCCTTTCATTGACGAGAGGACCTCAACACTCTAGAGAGGGGGAAAGGATGGCATTTAACAAGTGACATATCTTGGCCGACAATTGTTGGCTTTTCATGAAGCTGGTTTGATCCTCCGAAATATAACCGGAGCGCTTGCACCTTAGCAAGCAGCTTGACATCTGCATTCAAAAGCGAGATTGGATAGTATGAACCACATTCACATTGAGTCCTTGCCCTTCTTAAGGAGTAAGGAAATAGAGGCTTGATGAGGGTCGGAAGGCAACGACCCCCAGGATATGCAATCATTGAAGATGTCCAAAGACGTGCAGGTTAAGTGGATTGGGCGTGCCAAATTGCCCTTAGTGTCCAAAAAGATTAGGAGGGGTTATTGGGTTATGGGGATAGGGTGGAAGTGTGGGATTAAGTGAGTCTGTGCATACTCAATGGGCCGAATGGCCTCCTTCTGCACTGTATGTTCTAGATATCCAATAATAAAAGGTACAACCTGCACCGAGAATTTCTTGCAAAATTCAATCAGAAAGCCATCAGGGCACTTGCCAGACTGCATCCGCCCAATACATTTTAAAATCTCCACTGGGCATAACGGGAAGTCCAACTCATCGCTCTCATCAACCTCAACAGTCAGGATGGGTGCACTGTCCAGAAAGTCAGACATGACCGATATATCTGCAGGGGATGCCAATCTGTAAAGATCGTGGTAAAAAAAGATCTATAAAGATCGCGGTGGGTGTCCTACAGAAAAACAACAGGGTTTAATGGGCAAATACCCTTGATCGTTTTACCGGGTATTCAAACCTCTAATGTTCCAGGTGACCAAACGGATTGGAGCTCTTCCACCACCCCTTAATCCAGAGTCAGCCATTCCCACCTCGAGAAATCAACCCATGAACACTGAAAAGATAAAGCAAAAAGGTCCAACCAAGATGGTCACCAAGACTGGACAAAGGAAAACCAGCAGACACCTTCAGCAAACTACCCCCACTCCCACCCCACCCATTCCAAAATCACCATCGTCGTTGAATGTAGCCACATACAAAAGCAAATAAAAGTGTGGCAAACTGAGACTTATCCTCAGACTAAAACGTAGATTTAACAGCACCAAACAAAAAAACGGCAAGCTTATTTTTTTAAAACTATAATAATAAGCTGCAGTGAACCCTCCAAAATCACACCACTTAACTAGCTCCCTAATTAGGAGGGAGACTCCTAACCAAAGAAAAATAACAAAACCCCATTTAACTTGCAATGTCCCACTAGTGACTAAATGTCATGCCAGACAACAACATTGAAAAGAGGAAGGAAACAATATATTAATGTAAAAAATTAAAGACCATAAGAACATAACCCAACAAAAAGACAAAAAAAACAAATACCAAACAATACAATATGCCCATCAACAGAGCAACAAATCAGATTACACAGCGCCCAACTTGTGCCTTTTAACAAATAAGTCCTCATCTCCAGCCAGGTCAAAAAAAACGTGACTCTCAGATGAGCTGGATAGACCATCCCAAGCCTGACACACAGGGTGGCTTTCACTCCATTAAACGCGGTTCTTTTTTCGTTAACTCCTCACCCATGTCCTGATATAGCCCAGTGGAGTGGCCTTCCCACTTCAGATCACGGTGCTCCTTTCCCCATTGAGAAACCCTCTCTTTTTCTAACTGTGCAATCTTACATTCACTGCACGTGGTGGATCTTCAGAAAGAGACCTCTTGTTGAAGTGAGTGATGGGCCCAGTCCAACTCAGGTGGGAATGCAAATCCACCTTCACCCACCATTTTAAGAAACATGCCCGAGAAATATTCCGTAGCCCTCGATTTCCTCCAGTAACCCCACAATTCGGACGTTCTGCCTCCTCGGCCTGTTTTCCAGGCCATTCAGCTTGTCTTTTTAACGAATTGTTGGTTTCAGTCACCGAAGTCAGTTTGTTCTCCAGTGCACCAATCCGATCACTGTGGTCCGACGAAGCCGCCTCCATGCTCTTAATCGTGACTCCATGGACTTAAACAGTCTTACTAGCTTTTTAAGCACACAAATGCGGGGCCAAGGCCTCTTTGATTGATCTTTTAAGATCCTCTGACACAATTTGTCAGTGTTAATCAAGCTTTCTCGTCAGAAGACGAGCAAGAATTTCAATCATTAATGGAGTGGCGAGAGAGGAAGAAACCAACTGAGTCATCCACTGAGCCTCGAGAGGCTTCAGACTCCATTGACGAGTTTATGCTCAAAACCTCCTTCCCTCAGTTTCTTCTGGGCATCTCAATGAATAGCAAACTCCAGTCGAATAACTTTCATGAATTTCCAAGGAATCAACATCCCGTGGTGCCAAAAAAAGGACAGAAAGATCAGTTCTCTAATGGCAGCAACTTCATGCACGTCTAGACCGACAGACTAGAATGGTGAATTCCTACAGTACAGGAGGCCATTCAACCTCTCGAGTCTGCACCAACTCTCAAGTTTCACAGTTTCTCATATTGAATATTCTACATTAACTCCTTAAATATTAATCTTGAAGTTGCCACAATTTGTCACACTGAGTATTTTACATTAACTCTATAAATCTCTCCTCAACCCAAAGATGTACATGGCAGGTAGATTGGCCACGCTAAATTGCCACTTAATTGGAACAAAATAATTTATTTTTTTTAAAAACTGTAAATCTCAATATTGGAGCTGTGCCAGTTTCTCACCTTCACTCCCAAATAAACACCAGGAATCGGTTTCTCGTGGTTTTTCCTTCAAGCAACATATAAAGGGTACTGAGCGATCCGTAACATATTAATATTGTCATGTAACGATACTATAATCCGTTATACTAATGTTGTGTATTATTAAAACTGCGCGAGCTTTTCATAGAAATCGCTTCGGAAATTCCCAAACGGCGCCGGCCAAACAGAGCATTTGACTTGGTTCCGGGTCGAAAGTGGTCATGCGCACTCTCCGCGGCTGACGTCACCAACCCCAACAACGCTCTGGAGCGGAGTCGGTTTAACGGCTGCTCCGCGCGAGCCCAGGGCCTCGAGACTGTTGTAGAATGTCGGTGTGTCCCCCGAATGTGGGATCAGCTGTCAATCACCCCGTTCTCAGCCAATAGCTGACACTCAAAGGGGCTTTTCCATGACATGTCATGATGTGGAGATGCCGGCGTTGGGCTGGGGTGAGCACAGTAAGAAGTCTGACAATACCAGGTTAAAGTCCAACAGGTCTGTTTCAAATCACTAGCTTTCGGAGCACTGCTCCTTCCTCAGGTGAATGAAGAGGTAGGTTCATATCTCTTCATTCACCTGAGTAAGGAGCAGTGCTCCGAAAGCTCGTGTTTGAAACAAAACTGTTGGACTTTAACCTGGTGTTGTAAGACTTCTTACTGTCCATGACATGTTGGAGGGGGTCGGTTTGCTCAGGCGGCTGGTTCAATTCCTATACTGGCTTCTCAACATTGACCCCCCAGTGTGGTGATATGCATCACTGTAAATACACAAGGGGTTAATGTAAATACATGTAGACGGGCTAGACACTAGAGGGAGCACCAGAGACATGACACACAGACATTCAACCAATAGGCCAGTAAGATAGGACACGACCAATGGGCATTCACGATACACAGAGGCGACACTACCACGGGGGGGGGGGGGGGGGGGGCATTACACCAACCCATATAAAAGGACACAGCACACATGATCTTCCTCTTTCCCGTGGCGACACTCAGTGAGTACACAGGGTTGATTTGAAACACATCACACCCACCACCTGGATTGTAGCAGACTGGTTCGTCAGGACAACAAAACCACTAAAGACAACAACATCAAAGACAATAACAAGAAGCGTACCAGAGGCAACAAAGTCGACAGCAAGCACGACAAAAACAACAACAATGGAACAACGACTAGTACGACATGGTACAACTCTGCCCGTGAGGGCCACTGTTACTGCTCAGCTCGGTACAATGACATACCATGGCAGGACGACACAGATTGCATACATCGCTACCACAAGCATCGGAAGAAAAAAAGACTCCAAATCAGGCAACAAAGTGATGACCACTTCTTGGTTCCTTACGCACAGGGACACTGACGCCGTTTACAAACCAATGCCACCATCAACATCATCACCTCTCCAACCAAACAAGAAAGACACTCGACCATAATAATTAATGAATTTTGGACTCATGCATGATTTGGACTGATTGTTTAATGATCACTGTTATCATAACTTGTATATAGCATCACTTATCGACCTGTTTTTGTTCAATTTTCTTTAACACTGCACAGAAAATATGTAACACGAAAAAAGGGAGGATGTGGTGATATGCATCACTGTAAATGCACAAGGGGTTAATGTAAATACACATAGACTAGCTAGACACTAGAGGGAGCACCAGAGACATGACACACAGACATTCAACCAATAGGCCCGTAAGATAGGACATGACCAATGGGCATTCACGATACACACAGAGGTGACACTACCACAGCGGGGGCATTACACCACCCATATAAAAGGACACAGCACGCATGATCTTCCTCTTTCCAGTGGAGACACTCAGTGAGTACACAGGATTGATTTGAAACATATCACACCCACCACCTGGATCGTAGCAGACTGGTTCGTCAGTCTGAGTAGCTATAGCAGGATTAACAGGAGAGTCAAATCAAAGTAGGAGAATCGTTAACAGTTTAGTAAATGTGTTAAAGCTATCTCTAAGTCTGAACCTTCCTTTGTCAGAGTGCACATCAAGGAAGCAGCTCATGCTACGTCAAGAGCACAACAAAACACCCAGGAGGAACGCAGCTCTGGAATTCTGCCAACATTTGCGTGACACGAGCAGCAAGGTAGCACAGTGGTTAGTGCAGTTTATTCACAGCGTCAAGATCCCAGGTTCGATTCCTGGCTTGGGTCACTGTGCGGAGTCCGTTCTCCCCGTGGGTTTCCTCCGGATGCTCCGGTTTCCTCCCACAATCCAAAGATGTGCAGGTTACATGGATTGGCCATGATAAATTGCCCCTTAGTGTCCAAAAAAAAAGGATAGGTGGGGTTACTGGGTTGTGGGCATAGGTGTGGGCTTAAGGGCCAGTGAAGTTTCTATGGGCCGAATGGCCTTTTTCTGCACTGTAAATTCTGATTCTATATTCAGGTATCTGCCAAAGGTACCTCCATAAGGGATGGGAGTAGGAGGCAAGTCGCAAATTCCCCCCCCCCCCCCTCCCCTCGCCAGCAGGAATGGGGATTGAACGCTGGGCTGTGGGTCTAATCCACACCAACAGCCAACCTGGCCCCTCCACCCTAGTCTGTGTTAATGTGGCAACATGCCACATTTACACATATGTTGCAGACATGGATATTGACATGGTTGGTCAGGATTCTCTCAGCTGCCACTGGCCTGTGCTGTATGGATTTACAAGTTGATACTGAGGTTGTTTGGCTTGAGATTGTATAAACACCACTTTCTTGTCCATCCTGTCGTGAATTGGGCATCCCTGAGTTCGAATCAAAGGCAGGTAAGCTACCGACTGCATCACAAGCTCTCTCTCATCAACATATGCAGATTACTACCTGAATGGCTGTAAATTGGGGGAGGGGAGTGTGCAGCGGGACCTGGGTGTCCTTGTGCACCAGTCGCTGAAGATAAGCATGCAGGTGCAGCAGGCAGTCAAGAAGGCGAATAGTATGTTGGCTTGCATTGCATGAGGTTTTGAGTACAGGTACAGGGATGTGTTATTGCAATTATACAGGGTCTAGGTGAGGCCACACCTAGAAGGATGTTCTTGCTATAGAGGGAGTGCAGCAAAGGTTTACAGACTGAGTCTGGGGATGACAGGACTGACGTATGAGGAGAGATTGACTGGGTTGTGATTGTTTTTACTGGAGTTTAGATTACTGAGGGAAGTATCTCATCGAGACTTATAAAATTCTAACAGGACTAGATAGGGTGGATGCAGGGAGCATGTTCCTGATGATGGGTGTGTCCAGAACCAGGAGTCATAGTCTGAGAATGCAGGATCGACCATTTAGGACAGAGATGAGGAGACATTTAAAAAAAAAAAATTTACAGTGCAGAAGGAGGCCATTCGGCCCATCAAGTCTGCACCGGTTCTTGGAAACAGCACCCTACCCAAGGTAAACACCTCCACCCTATCCTCATAACCCAGTAACCCCACCCAACACGAAGGGCAATTTTGGACACTAAGGGCAATTTATCATGGCCAATCCACCTAACCTGCAGATCTTTGGACTGTGGAAGGAAACCGGAGCACCCGGAGGAAACCCACGCACACACGGGGAGGATGTGCAGACTCCGCACAGACAGTGACCCAAGCCGGAATCGAACCTCGGACCCTGGAGCTGTGAAGCAATTGTGCTATCCACAATGCTACCGTGCTTCACCCAAAGAGTGGTGAGCCTGTGGAACTCATTACCAGAGGAAGTAGTTGAGGCGAAGAAATTAAATACATTCAAGAGGCGTCTAGATATGGCACTTGAGGCAAATAGGATCAAAGGTTATGGGGAGAAAGCAGGATTAGGCTATTGAGTTGGACGATCAGCCATGATCGTGATGAATGGTGGAGCAGGCACTAAGGGCTGAATGGCCTCCTTCTGCTCCTATCTTCTGTGTTTCTATGTTTCAAAGCTGAAAATGTTGATCAGATCAGACAGCTTGTGTGATAGAGAAACAGAATTAAATGTTCAGCGTGGAAAGCTTTGGTCATGAATGGGCAAGTATAAAATGTGAGAGGGGGATTGTTGGGATAGCTGGGCAAATACAAAATGAGCAGCCTGCTCCAACGTTCAAGAAGATCATGGCTGCTCTCTTTGTGTTTCAAGTTCTACATTTCTATCTACCCCCGATTATCATTGATTCGCTTGCTTAACAAGAATGTATCTACCTCTACTTTAAACATCACCCCACCTCCACCACCTGAAGCCGAGTTCCAAAGTCAAACAACCCTCTGAGAAACAAAAGCTCATTGCTGTCCTAAAATGGCAGACCCCTCATTTTAAAACTCTGCTCCCTAGTTCGGGACTCACCCACAACAGGAAACATTCCTTCCACATCCACCTTCTCAAGACCAATTAGAATCACACTCACTTTAATTACATCACCTCTCACCCTTCTAAACTCCAATAGAAACAAGCCCAGCCTGGCTAACTGTTCCTCATCAGACACCCATTTGTGGGAGCAAGCCTCCATAAAGTGAGTGCACTTTGCAGTCCACATGACTTGCAAAATATCTCTTCACTCTCCATGTCTAAATGTTCAAGAACCTCACAGGCCTCTCCTCAAATTTTGTACGTACATCCTCCTCCCGAGTGAAAACGGGTGTGAAGTATTCAATTAACACCCTAGTAATGTCCTCTGGCTCCATGGACACGTTGCCCCTTGGATCTTAATGGGCTTCTGCTGCTCCTTCTATCTTTCCCTGGTTATCCTCTTCCCCTTAATATACTTATAGAATATATTGGGATTCTCCCTAATCATAGCCACGAGTGCTTTTTCATGCCCCGTTTCTGTTCTCCTAATTGTTTCCTTTCCCCTCCTGCACTTTCTATACTCCACCAAGGCCTCCACTGATTTTTTTTTTTCCCTTTGTACTTTCTAAAGGCTTCTCTTTTCTTTCTCACCCAGTTCTGAATATTCCGAGACATTTCATCCCACAGGGAACATGTTGGGCCTGAAGTCTCCAAATTTCCCTTTTGAACCACTCCCCCCCCCCCCCCCCCCCCCCTCCTCCACCACCAATGGTCTGCTGGAGATGTTCCGTCAAGAAGCTGTTCCCAGTCCACATTGGTCAGATCCTGTCCTTTTCTAATAAAATCTGCCTTCCCCAGTCCAAAACTGTTTTTCGAAAACAATCTTTTTCATTTTCCATAACGAACTTAAATCGCACTGTTTTGTGGTTTCTATCACTAAAATGCTCACTCACTGCCATCTCAAACACCTGTCCGGCTTCCTTCCTCAAAATTAGATCAAACACTGCAGCATCCGGTATATAGTGAAGCTCTTCACAGGGTCAACTCTTCCTTCGCATGTGCTCAGCTCAGCTTGATTCACTTCAATGTGGTGCATCCGACTAAGGCAACAATGTGTTTTTTGCTGGGGGGGGGGGGGGGAATGGTGATTTGGGGGATTGATGCCAGCGTTGTTCTCGGGCCGGCGAATCATAGCCACATGAAAGCTTCTGCATCTCCTTCTTTAACACTATGTCAGAGAATCTTGATTCCGAACTGGAGCAGTGTCCGCTGGTGGCCATTTCCAGGATTTTGGGCTGCCAGTGCTGCAGACGGGGGTGAAGACAGAGATCCTCGCCTTTGCCTCATTGATAGCCAGAGGCGAGTTCTGCTTGGTGGTGTTGGAGCCTCCACTGCCTCAACTTGGGCAGGTGACTTTAAAAAAAAAAAAAATTTAGAGAACCATATTGTGACAATGAAAGATTTCTCAAATTTTTTTTAAACAACAGTCTGTTTCTGTTGATAATCAACAAGTCACATTATAGGTGTTAAAATTCAGGATACATTTTGTATTAAACACAGTGTCATATCTTTGTAATTCACTTTTAAGTGTTCTTCCTCTCCTGCCTCTTCACCATCACCAACAAGTAAAAAGGAGCTCCAGGATCTTATTTGCACTAACATGGAGACAATTCAATCAGCTGCCTCTGCTGCTTATCTCCATTCCTCTCCCCCTTGAACTCGCAATTTGCGAGCACCAGAAAAGTTAGTTGATGCGATTTTAGAGGTCGACTTTTGTGAGGGCCACGAAGAATCCAGCACGAGTTGAAGGATAGAAAGAAATAACATTTATTTACAATAACATATGAACAACAGCAGCAGCAACTTCCTTGCAGCTCACTCTCCTCTAGCCAGTTCCAAACTGGCCAGCTTTATTTATGCAGGGGATCTGCTAATAATTTCTCCGTCCTCCCCATCATTGGGGAAGCTCATAGTCCCAAAGGATTGTGGGATTGCCATTAGCCCCAGCCAATGGTAAGCAGGCAGGTTATAACATCCCATCCCCCCAAAGTCCAAGAAATCCACCGCAGACCCTGGCGAAGGAGGGCGTCGGACTCATTTTGCTGCAGGCCGGACACCATTTGCACGAGGCGCTGGATCGGGCGGCGTGTACCGAGACGGAGAACGGCGCTTCAGTGATTAACGGTTATACATCCACGGCCCGTGGGCCCGGGGATTCCCCCTCTGAGGCGTCCTGTGTCTCCATCTCGGACTCGGAGTCCACTGCCTCCGTCATCTCGGCGTCTCTATCTCCACACGGGTCTGCAACGACCTGCGCAGGCTGACAGTGCGGCACCAGAGGAAGATTGTGGGGAATACTTTCCACTGTGTCTGGTCCTGTGGCTGTAGAAATGAGCTCCGGGGGTGGGGAATCTTTGGAAGGGATGATCTTCTGGACTGAACGTGGTCTACATGCTTGCGCTGGAGACGACCCTAGGCTTGCACCTGGTAAGAGATAGGGCACATTTGGTGAAAGATTACAGCAGGGACCCACTAGGCACCACCAGCAAAATGCCGAACGAACACTGGGTCACCGGGCGCAAACTGCCGAATCGGCCAATGTCGAGAAAACCATGTTCCTGCCGTTTTTGTGTGCGGCGTACTTTTGTGCCAATGTCCGGGGAAACCATGCTAAGGCGTGTGCGAAGTCTCCGGCCCATTAGGAGTTCTGTCGGAGCTATCCCAGTCACCGCATGTGGGGTGGTCCTATATGAAAACATAAAACGAGCCAGTCTCATGTCCATCGACCTGGAGGACTGCTTCTTTAGGCCTCGTTTGAATGTCTGCACTGCGCGCTCCGCCAACCCATTTGAAGCCAGGTGGTATGGGGCGGTGCGGATGTATGCCGTTCATCTTCATGAACTTTGCAAACTCCTCACTTGTGAACGGAGTGCAGTTGTCCGTGACCAGCACCTCGGGGAGGCCATGCATACTGAAAGACAAACGCATCTCCTCGATTGCTGCGCAGGACGTTGTGCCAACCATCTTATGCACATCTAACCATTTAGACTGGGTATCGATTAATAGAAGGAACATGGATCCTTGAAAAGGGCTGGGGAAATCCGCATGCAAGCGCATCCAAGGCCGCCCTGGCCATTCCCAGTGATGTAGGGGCACGGCCGGCGGAAGCTTCTGATGCTCCTGGCAAATGGAGACGTTTTGGGCCACCTTGTCAATTTCGGTGTCGAGGCCTGGCCACCAGACATAACTCCGGGCCAACATTTTTATTTTGGTCACGCCCGGATTCCCATTGTGCAAGTCTCTTAATATCAGCTCCTGTCCTTTTTCCGGGACAGTCACACGAGTCCCCCAGAAGAGGATACCGTCTTCCACGCTAAATTCTGACAGCTTGCAGAAAAATGCCCACAACTCACCTGGGAGCTGCCTATAATACCCACCATACAGGGCTATGTGCCGAACCTTTGACAGGACTGGCTCCGGCTGGGTCCACTCACGTTTCTGTGATGCCGTGACAGGCAAGGTGTCCATAAAATTTAGGGTTGCAACCACCTCACCAGTCGTGGGGGTCGACATGGGCCGGTCAATAAAGGCAATCAGCTCAGTGCGTCAGCATTCGCTATCTGGGTTCCTGGTTTGTGCTCCAGAGAATACTTGTAGGCAGCGAGCAACAAAGCCCAGCCCTGTGTCCGTGCGGAAGCAACTGGCGGTATTGGCTTATCCTCTCGGAAAAGTCCCAGCAGAGGCTTATGATCAATCACGATAGTGAAGATGCGGCCATACACGTACTCGTGGAAGCGTTTCACCGTGAAGATCACTGCCAGGCCCTCCTTCTCGATCTGCGCGTATTTCTTTTCCGCTGGAATCAATGTGCAGGAGGTGAAAGCTATCGGCCACTCAGGCCCGTTCGCCATCTTGTGGGACAGAACGGCCCCAATAAGATACGGGGATGCATCACATGTGACTAGCAAAGGCTTTCCAGGATCATAGTGGGTTAGTAACCCAGACGACGACAATTGTTGCTTTACGCGCCGGAAAGCGGTTTCTTGCAGCTGACCCCAAACCCAGGTGTGATTCTTCTTTAGCAGAAGGTGCAACGGGGCCAGCGTAGTTGCCAGATTGGGGAGGAACTTCCCAGAATAGTTTACAAGGCCGAGAAAAGAACGAAGATGCAAAGTGTCAGTCGGGGCGGGGGCCTGTTGAATTGTGCGCACCTTCTCTGCGACGGGGTGAAAACCTTCACGATCCACCCGATAACCCAGGTAGACTACTTCCTTCGCCTGAAAGACCACTTTCTGCAACATAAACGGACTCCGGCCTCCGAAAAGCCTCTAAGGACAGCCTCCAAATGTTCCTGCTCTGACGTCCCTGTAATCAAAATGTCATCTAAGTAGACAGCGAAACGCTCTCAAAATGCCCTCCATGATGCATTGAAAAATAGCGCAGGCAGAGGATATCCCAAAGGGCAACCGTGTATATTCATACAGGCCCTGGTGTGTATTCATTACATATGGCCGGGAGGCAGGGTCCAGCTCCAACTGTAGGTAGGCGTGACTCATATCTAATTTTGTAAATGAGTCTGCCTGCAAGCTTCACGTAGAGATCCTCTATGCGCGGCATTGGGTATCGGTCAAGTCGGGAAGCTGTATTCACTGTTATAGTCGCTGCATAAGCGAACTGTGGCATCTGGCTTCATTACAGGTACAATTGTGCTGCCCAGCCAGCGAAACGGATGGGCCTGATAATACCCAAAGTCTCCAAACGAGTGAGCTCCCCTTCTCCCTTCTCGAGCAAGGCGTAAGGCACCGGGCGCGCCCGGAAATAGCGCGACGTGGCTTCTGGTTCAATTTAGATACGGGCTACGGCCCCTTTTATTTTCCCCAAACTGGACTGGAATACATCTGGGTACCGTCCTAGCACCTCAAGTCAACACTCTAGAAACTGTTTGGAGTATGTGTTGCCACTGCAGCCGCATATGGCGCAACCAGTCCCAACCCAACAGGCTGGGCCCATGGCCGCGCACCACGATAAGTGGGAAACGCCCCTCCTGGCGTCCATAAACCACAGGGGTCATCATAGTTCCTGCAATGTCCAATGGTTCCCCCATAAAGGTGGCCAACCCGGCCTGTGTGTCGGTTAATGTAAGGGTCTGTACACCCTGCTTGATGCGGTCGAATGTCCTCTGGGTGATCACAAAGACTGCTGCGCCAGTGTCCAACTCCATCTCAAGTGGGTGACCATTGACCCGTACTGTCACCTTAATGGGGGCCACACGAGGAGCTGCCACACAATGCAGCTGCAGGCAGTCGTCCTCCGTCTCCACGTCCTCGGGAGCAGTCGCCGCAGGTTCATCCAAATGGAAGGACGGCCCCTGGGCTGGCCCCAGTTTCTGTCGGAACGACGGCGCCTCTGGCACCCACAGGACTGGCGTCCGTGACGGGGTTGACGCCCATAAGTCTGACACGGACATGGCTCCTCATCCATTGGTTCTGGAGAAGGCTCCCTTCGGGGAAGAATGTCCGACGCCCCCTGACGTTCATCTGGACATCGTCGCCCAAGGTACCGCAGGCATGCGGGGGGACGCTTTCGGACGGAAGGTGTTGCACCCCAAGGCATGCACCTCCATTCCCTGTAGCTCCTGCACTCCCCGTTCTGCGCTCTCTACTATTTGAATGGCCTGCTGAAAAGTCAATGTTGGTTCAGCTAACAACTTTCTGTGGGTGACATTGTTAATACCGCAAACCAAACGGTCACATAACATTTCTGACAAGGTCTCACCGTAGTCACAGTACTCCACAATCCTGCGTAGTCTGGATAGAAACTCCACAAGGGATTCTCCTGGGGTTCTCTCAGTGGTATTAAGCTGGTAATGCTGGACTATCATGGATGGGGTTGGGTTAAAATGTTGCCCCACTAAGTTCATCAAACGTTTTGGTGTCCGGCGCAGCTGGGTACGTAAGGCTCCTAAATAAGCCCAAATGTATGCGGGCCGCAGGCGGTGAGCAATATGACCACCTGGCGCTCATTTTCAGTCACGTTGTTTGCACGGAAATAGTAACGCATCCGTTGTGTGTACTGGTTGCAGCTTTCCAATGCAGCGTCAAAAACATCCAAACGTCCATACAGAGGCATGGTGTAAAGGAAAAGAACTTCCAACCTGTATCCAACAAAAATCCAGGGAGGTGGCTTCAGCAGTGTAAACAGCTATTCAGTTTAACCCTCATCGCCAGTTTTGTGAGGGCCATGAAGAATCCAGCACGAGTTGAAGGATAGAAAGAAATAACATTTATTTGCAATAACATATATATACACACAACAGAAGCAGCAACTTCCTTGCTGCTCACTCTCCTCTAGCCGGTTCCAACAGGCCAGCTTTATTTATGCAGGGAATCTGCTAATGATTTCTCCGTTCCCCCTCATTGGGGAAACTCATACTCCCAAAGGATTGTGGGATTGCCATTAGTCCCCAGCCAGTGGTAAGCAGGCAGGTTATAACATGGACCGTAGGTACTTGAGTGCCTCAACCTGGAACTCCTGGCAAGCAGGAAAAAGCTGCAAGGACGATACGCCAATTGCGGTGCGGGAGGAGGTCACCTATGAATATTGGAAGAAAGCCACGACTGATAGGGATGTTCAATTACTCTTTGGCCCAGGGTTCCCTTCCTGCGACACTTGGGCAGGCATCCATCTCCCTTCTCCTGAAAAGGACAAAGACCCTGAGGAATGTGGGTTGCGTTACCCTATTTCACTGCTTAACATAAATGCTAAGCCAGAGCTGCCTACCTTTCCCAACAGAAATCAGTATTCCAAATACCAGAAATCAGTATTTTGGCAGTAAAATCGGTATTTTCATTTGAAAGAAAGAATGCCCACCAAACTGAAATACAGCTTTACATCTTTATTACACAAATCTAGACCACAAATGGAAAATACAAATCCAATGCTTTTACGTACATGTACAGGCACCTCGATGAGAGACCGCATGACACACATGCAATGTATAGTGTGCGGAGCGGAGATGAGAGGGAGCGGGGATGTGTGCCGGGCCCTGTCTTCCAGCAGCCGGCGCCAAGGAAACCAATCGAAGCGATTCTGCAGGAATGTATTCACTGCGGCTTGCCAATCAGCTCCCCCATTGACCCCATAAAGCCAGCCAGCCCTTTACAGGGAGCTAGCTGCCTCTTAATATGTTTTTCTTACCATCCCAAAATAAATCCTCTCACTTAAATACTCTCCTTCAGCGAGGTGTCAGGTTGGTTTCTACCGAGGGCTGCAGCTGATTGCATATTTCAACGCGAGAAATCATATCGCCGTATTCAAAAAAAATTTCTGTAGCATTGAGGTTGGAGCACTGTCTCCCGGAGGTAGTGGGGATGACCAGACGGGATTTGTAAACGGCCAAAGACTGTGATTCAATGTGCGGCGACTATTGAATGTGGTTCTTACCCCAGCAGCTGGGCTGGAGATAATTGTGACGTTAGATGCAGGAAAGGGTGGAGTGGAGGTACCTCTTTGTGGTGTTGAAGCAGTTTGGGTTGGGTCCCAGGTTTGTGTCATGGGTATGACTTGTCTCATGCTCCTTCAGCCAGCGTTCACATAAATACAATTTCAGTTGCACAGGGCGACGAGACAAGGGTGCCTATGTCTCCCCTCCTATTTGCATTAGCGATTGAACCATGGCTACTTGCCTGAGGACTTCAGGCAAATGGAGAGGGGTAGTTAGGGGTGGAACATAGGGTGCCCCTGTTTGCTGATGATCTTTTGTTATATGTACAGGACCCAGTGCCCACTATGGGGGACAGAATGAGGATACTGAAAAGCTTTGGCTCTTTTTCTGGATATAAATAAAATCCAGAGAAAAGAGTGACTATTTTCCGGTCGGCGCCCCAGGACTGGAGCCAGTCTGGGGGTACTCCTTTTTCATAGAATCATAGAATTTGCAGTGCAGAAGGAGGCTATTCGGCCCATCGAGTCTACACCAGCCCCTGAAAGATCACCCTACCCAAGGACACACCTCCACCTTATCCCCGTAACCCAACAACCCCTCCTAGTGTTTGCACACTATGGGGCAATTTAGCGTGACCAATCCACCTAACATCTTTGGACTGTGGGAGGAAACCACAGCACCCGGAGGAAACCCACGCAGACACGGGGAGAACGTGCAGACTCCGCACAGACAGTGACCCAAGCCAGGAATTAAACCCAGATTGCTGGCGCTGTGAAGAAACAGAGCTAACCATTGTGCTACCGTGTCACCCTTTTCACTTGGCCAAGTCAAGTTTCCTGTAGCTGGGGGTCCAGTTGGTTCGAAATTGGGCCCGACTCCATAAGTTGAATTATACCAGCCTGGTGAGTATGGCCAAAGTGACCTACAAAGGTGGGGCAATCTTCCTGTGTCCCTAGCAGGTGGGGTCCAGTCAATTCAGATGAATCTAGAACATAGAACATAGAACAGTACAGCACAGAACAGGCCCTTCGGCCCTCGATGTTGTGCCGAACAATGATCACCCTACTTTAAACCCACGTAACCCGTATACCCGTAACCCAACAATCCCCCCATTAACCTTACACTACGGGCAATTTAGCATGGCCAATCCACCTAACCCGCACATCTTTGGACTGTGGGAGGAAACCGGAGCACCCGGAGGAAACCCACGCACACACAGGGAGGACGTGCAGACTCCACACAGACAGTGACCCAGCCGGGAATCGAACCTGGGACCCTGGAGCTGTGAAGCATTGATGCTAACCACCATGCTACCGTGAGGCCCCAAATCTCTTGCCAAGATTTCTGTTTCAGTGTCTTCCAGTCTTTCTTCGCAAGTCATTTTGTTTGGGGGGGATGGAATTCTTAATATTGGCCTTTATGTGGGCAGGCAAATCTCCGAGGCTTTGGAGGGTTGTTCTGCAGCGGGATAGACGGTCAGGGGGTCTCGTGTTGCAGAATTTGATATTTTGTTACTGGGCAGATAATGCAGTGGTGTTGGGATGATGTGGGGATCGGGGCACTATCTGGGTGCCGACAGAGGCTAGATCTGCAAAGGGCCCAGTTTGGATTCACTGGTGACGGCTTCCCTTCCGTTTGTGCCAGCAAATTACTAATTTAAACCCGGTAGTTGTCTCCACCTAAAGATATGGAGGCAACTCCATCAACATTTTAAATTGGGGTCGGTATCAAAGCTGGCTCCTATTTATGCCAACTACCTGTTTGAACCAGCGAGACCGGAAGCTACATTTTGGGAATGGAAAGGGAAGGGGCCATCCAGGAATAAGCCTGGTAAACCTCTGCTGCACTCCCTCCATTGCAAAAATATGCTTTCTCAAATAAGGACACCAAAACTACGCAAGACTGCAAGTGTGGCCTCAACAATGCCCTACACAATTGCAGTAAAACATCCTCATGCCTATACTCAAATCCTCTCGTTATGAAGGCCAACATACCATTTGCCTTTGTCACTGCCTGCTGTACCTGCATACCATCAGTCACTGATGCACAAGGACACTAATGCCTCGCTGAGTATCCACCTTCCTCAATTTACACATTTCAAATAAATAATCTGCTTTCCTATTTTTGCCACCAAAGCAGACAATCTCACATTTATCCATTTAATATGCATCTGCCCACTCACTCAGCCTGTTCAAATCCCCCTGAAGCATCTCTGCATCCTCCTCACAGCTCACCCTCCCACCTACCTTTGTATCATCTGCAAGTTTGGAGATAATACATTCAGTTCCCTCGTCTAAATAATATATAATATGAACATTTGGGGTCCTAGCACAGATCCCTGCGGTACCCCACTAGTCACTGCCTGCCAATTAGAAAAAAACATTTATTGCAAATTTTGCTTCATCTGCAAACCAGCTTTCTATCACTCAAGACACTACCCTCAATCCAATGCACTTTAAATTTACAACTTTGGCGAAAGCCTTCTGAAAGTCTAAACCACATCCCCCGGTTCTCCCTGGTCAACTCTACTGGTTACATCTTCAAAGAATTCGAGCAGATTCGTCAAGCATGATTTTCCTTTAGTAAATCCATGCTGACTTTGTCACTGACACTGCTTTCCAAATGCCATGCTATGTAATCCTTGATAACAGACTCTAGTAGACTTCCCTATGACCGACGTTAGGCTCACTGGTCTATAGGTCCCTGTTTTCTCTCTACATTCCTTTTTGAATAACAGGGTTATATTAGCTACCCTCCAATCTGTGGAAGCAGCCCAGAGTCCAAAAAATTTTGGAAAATGACCACCAATCGTTCTGTTTCTAGAGCCACTTCCTGAAGTACTCTGGGATGAAGATTATGAGGCCCTGAAGAATTGTCCGCCTTCGATCCCATTAATTTCCCCAAAACCATTTCTTTACTAATCTAATTTCCTTCAGCTCCTCACTGAAACTGGTGCCTCTCAGAACTTTTAGTACATTATTTATGTCTTCCTCTGTGAACTCAATACAAAATTTAGTTCCTCAGCAATTTCTTTCTTCCCTTTTATGAATTCCCCCATTTCTGACTGTAAGGGGCCTACATTTGGTTTTAATCAATCATTATCTCTTTACCTACCCATAGAAACTTTTGCAGTCAGTTTTTATGTTCCCTACTAGCTTACTTTCATATTGTCTTTTCCCTTCCTTAATCAATTGGTTCGCCTTTGCTGAATTTTAAACTGTTCCGAATCCTCAGGTCTATTGCTTTATCTTGCTAGTTTGTATGCCTCATCTGTGAATCTAATACTATCTCAAATTTCCTTTGTTAGCCATAATTAGGCCACAGATCCCTTTCTATTCTTGCGCCAATAGGAATAAATACTTATTGGAGTACAGCTATTCATTCCTTGAATGCCTGCCATTGCTCGTCTGCTGTACTCACTTTCAGAAACGTTTCCCAGGCCATCTTGGCCAGCTCATGACTCTTGCCATCATAGTTACTTTTATTGAGGTTCAGGACCCTGGCCTCAGAATCAATTACCTTGATAAAGAATTCTATCATATTATGGTCACTCATCCCCAAGGGTTCTCTCACAACTAGATTGCCAACTATTCTTTTCTCATTGCACATCACCCAGTCCAACATGACTTATTCCCTTGTTTGTTCCTTACTGCATTGGCCATATAAAACCATTTTACATACACTCCAGAAATTCCTCTCCTAATGTACTGTGACTAATTTAATTAACCCAATCTACGTGCAAATTAAAGTCACCTTTAATCACAGATGTTCCATTATCAAATGCATCTCTGATTTCATGTCTAATGCTTTTCCCAATATTGCCACTGCAGTTTGGTGGTCTGTATAACTCCCCTACGAATGTTTTTTGTCCCTTGATATTTCCTAACTCAGCCGAGATATTACCACACATCATCTGTGGTAATATCGTTCCTCAATATTGTATCAATATCTTCCTCAATCAACAATGCAACACCACCACCTTTTCCTTTCTGCCTGTCCTTCCTAAAAACTGAATAGCCTCTAAAGTTTAGTTCCCACCTGTGGTCACCTTGGAGCTATGTCTCCATAATCCCAACTATATCATACTCCTTTACATCTATCTACGCAAATAGTTCATCCATTTTATTTTGAATGCTCCGCACGTTCACTACAAAATCTTAAGGCTAGTCCTTTTAACATTCCTTGCCCCGTGCCTACTATTTTTTAGTGTCATTATCTGATACAGGCCCTTGGTTTCTCTTCCCAATCTCCTTGCCGTTATTTATCCTGTTCTTCATTCCCTGTGCTCGGAATGCTTACATAGGTTCCCACACCCCTGTCGTATTAGTTTAAACCCTCCCTAACTGATCAAGTACCCCCACACCCCCCAGGACATCCAAGTATTGTCTCCCTCTGGAGATCAGTCCCAGTTATACCCAGGTGTAACCGGTCCAGGTTGTACAGGTCCCACCTCCTCCAGAACTCCTAATGCCCCTGGAATCTGAAACCCTCCCCCTCACACCATCTCTTCAGCCACATTTTCAAGCGATATATCGGACTATTTCTACTCTGACTGGCACGTGGCACTGGTAGTAATCCTGAGATCATTACCTTTGAGGTCCGACTTCTCAACTTTCTTCCTAACCCTATATTCTACTTTCAGGACCTCATCCCTCTTTTAACCAAATGTCATTATTGTCCCATTATTATCCCACTCCGAGACATCCTTGACCCGAGCACCAGGGAGGCAACATACCATCCTAGAGTCTCATTTGTGGCCACAGAAACATCTATCTAATCCCAATCCGAATCCCCTATAACTATTGCATTTCCACACTTTTTACTACTCCCTCTGCAGCAGAACCAACTGAGGTGCAATGAATTTGGCTATTGCAGCTTTCCCTTGAGGTCATTCCCCTCAACAATATCCGAAATGGTACATCTGTTTTGCAGGGGAATGAACACAGGAGATTCTTGCACTGTTTTCTTGCTCTGCCTGTGCAGTCTGAGCCTGCAGTGTGAGAATCTCACTTTACGTGCTATCCACGACACTCTCTGCCATGCAGATGCTCCACAGTGATCCAGCTGCCATTCCAGCTCCAAAGCCCGGGCTTCCAGGAGGTGTAGCTGGAGGCATGCCTGCACACAAGATGGTCCCGGGCATTGGAAATATTCCTGTCTTTCCACACGGAGCAAGAAAATGAAATGAAATGAAAAATGAAAATCGCCTATTGTCACGAGTAGACTTCAATGAAGTTACTGTGAAAAGCCCCTAGTCGCCACATTCCGGCACCTGGTACGGGAATTGAACCGTGCTGCTGGCCTGCCTTGGTCTGCTTTCAAAGCCAGCAATTTAGCCCAGTGTGCTAAACCACTGGGCTAAACCACTGAGCAAACCAAGGCTTTGAGCTCTCCTGCTATGACTTACCACTTTAAATTAAAGCTTTGGAAGATGCTCGATATTAGATAACATCCAATTCCCTCTAAACCTTCTGTTGTTGTTTTTATTGTTGTACAGTATAAACTGAAAAACATATTTTTAAAATCTCAATTGTTACATTTCATTCCAATAAACGACCAGCTTTTTGTGACTCATATACCAGGATAACCAGTGTACTGCAGAGTTCTGCAATCCCTCTCTGTTTAAACAATAAACTGATTTTCTATTCTTCCTGCCAAAATGGTCAATTTAACATTTCCGCAAATTGCACTCCATCTGCCAGATTTATGCCCACTCACTTAACCTAGCTACATATATTTCAGGACTCCCTTTGTCCTCTTTACATCTTTCTTGCCTATCTATCTTTGTGTCATCAACATTTATAGTGACCATACATATTGGTCCCTTCATCCAAGTAACTATTATAAATGGTAAATAGCCGAGGACCCAGCACTGATCCCTGGGATCCAACAGTCAAACCTTGCCAACCTTGAAATGACGCATTTATTCCAATTTTCTGAGTGCTGACAGGCAACTAATCCTCTTTCCATATTATGTTACTCCTGACACCATGAGCTCTTATTTTGTACAGTAAACTTTGACATGGCACCTTATTAAATACCAGTTGGAAATCCAAGTACACCACATCCACTGGATTGGATTGGATTGGATTTGTTTACTGTCACGTGTACCGAGGTACAGTGAAAAGTATTTTTATGCAAGCAGCTCAACAGATCATTCAGTACATGGTAAGAAAAGGGAATTAAACAAAATTCAAAAGACAAGAAAGTTCCTCTTTATTCATGTTGTTTGTTACATATATGTTACCTGTGATTCCTTTCTCGCTATGCCAGCAGCTTCAGCCTACACCTCCTCTACCACAGCAGCTCCAGCCTCCACCCCACCCTGTCCCAGAACAGCTCTCGCCCCCACTCCCTGTCCCAGAACAGCTCTCGCCCCCACTCCCTGTCCCAGAGCAGTTCCGGCCTCCACCCACTGTCCCAGAGCAGCTCCAGCCTCCACCCCTGTCTCAGAGCAGCTCCAGGCTCCACCTCCTGTCCCAGAGCAGCGGCCTCCAGCCTCCAGCCTCCACCCCCTGTCCCAGAGCAGCGGCCTCCAGCCTCCACCCCCTGTCCCAGAGCAGATCCACCTCCTGTCCCAGAGCAGCTCCAGCCTCCACCCCCTGTCTCAGAGCAGCTCCAGCCTCCACCTCCTGTCCCAGAGCAGCTCCGGCCTCCACCCACTGTCCCAGAGCAGCTCCAGTCTCCACTGTCAGTCTCTGTTGACTCAGCTGCTCTCACCTGAGGACAACGCCTCACAAGCACCTGCGCTCCCGCGAAATGTCCCGCCACGCCACGCCATTGGTTGGAGGCGGCGCCGAGGCCTCGGTCCTCCAGCTCCGCCCACCCTCTCCCTATTGGTCAATACTGACGTCACCCACGGCATCGGCCAACCTCCGGGATAATGTGGTCTACGCTTTGGAACCTCTCGCGGTGACATATTGCCGAGGTTGGTCTCTCGGGTTTGTATTTTGTTTGATTCTCTCCATCTCTCCTCACGCCTCTACGCTAACCTCAAGCTCACTCGATTTGGGAAAACTCATTTTCCGTCCACAATTCGACCTTTCAATGTCCTTCCGCAGGAATCCAGCGCGCAGGCGCAGAGCCGGCCCTGTCGGTTCAGCTGACTGAGCATGCGCATTTCTCGGCAGTCGATCGCATATTTAAAGGGACACCTTCCCTCTCTATCTACTTACGTGTTAAAGGGACAGCGGCATTTTCTGAGAGACTGATTCCAGTACAGAGTGGATCTGGAGCAACATACCGGTAAAGCTAGTAAATTGTCTGTTGTGAATGGCAAGTTTTATTTATTGCTGATGGAAACGTGCTTTACATGGAAACAGACAGGAAGCTCAAATGAAGTACCAGGCCGATCTGTCTGATTTACACCATTTATCAGGACCTGAAGATTATTGGAAAAATGGAAGAGAAGAAAAACACTTGCAGTGTGGACAAACTGTACACGTGTTCTATATGTGGATGTAGATTTGAACGATCATCTCATTTGGAGAGGCACAAGTGTGACCAAACTGGGGTGAGGCCATGTAAATGTGTGGACTGTGGGAAGGGATTCGATCATCCATCTGAACTGGAAGCTCATCGACACAGTCACACTGGGAAGAGGCCATTCACTTGCCCCAAGTGTGGGAAGGGATTTACTCAGTCATCCGACCTGCTGAGACACCAGCGAGTTCACACTGGAGAGAGACCGTTCACCTGCTCTGTGTGTGGGAAGGGATTCACTCAGTCATCTGACCTGCTGAGACACCAGCAAGTTCACAATGGGGAGAAACCATTTGCCTGCTCTCTGTGTGGGAAAGGATTTACTCAGTCATCAACTTTACTGAGACACCAGCAAGTTCACACTGGGGAAAGACCTTTCATCTGCTCTGTGTGTGGCAAGGGATTTACTCAGTTATCGACCTTGCTGAGACATCGGCGAGTTCACACAGGGGAGAGACCGTTCACCTGCTCTGTGTGTGGGAAGGGATTTACTCAGTCATCTAACTTGCTGACACATCAGCGGCTTCACACTGGGGAGAGACCTTTTGTCTGCTCTGTGTGTGAGAAGAGATTCGCTCACAGCTCCAAACTGCTGACACACCAGCGAACTCACACTGGTGAGAATCCATTCACCTGCTCCATTTGTGGGAAGGGATTCAGTCGATCATCCTACCTGGTGAAGCACCAACAGGTTCATAAATGACTGCACTGCTCCAATTCTAGAGGATCACTTGGTTGAGTGTTACTGAGAAAATGAGACATGCTTCTGCAGGTTTTCATCTTGTACTCATAAGGACAAATGGAAGAATCCCAACTGCAAAGGGAACGACAATTCATACCGCATCAGAAAAGGGGACTTATTGGTTAACAAGTCAACTTTGGTCATATGTGCGGCATGGTAGCACAGTGGTTAGCATTGTTACTTCACAGCTCTAGGGTCCCAGGTTGGATTCTGGCTTGGGTCCCTGTCTGTGCGGTATCTGCACTTTCTCCCCGTGTCTGCGTGGGTTTCCTCCGGCTGCTGTGTTTTTTTTCCCATGTCCCAAAAGACGTGTTGTTAGGTAATTTAGACATTCTGAATTATCCCTCCGTGAACCCGAACAGGCACCGGAATGCGGCAACTCGGGGATTTTCACAGTAACTTCATTGCAGTGTTAACGTATGCCTACCTGTGACAATAAAGATTATTACCATAGAGAATTCACCAATGATCAATTATCCCTCAGACCTTTGCTTAATTCATAAATGGCACAATGCCTGGACACGTTCTTTCTGCCTGCAGAGGACTAATTCCTGCTCATGGAGATATATATATATATAATATATATAAAGCTTCGAGGAAGCATAAGTGAGCCATATTGTGAGCTTGTTTGGTCATCTTAAATTGGTTGTTAGTGTAATTCTAAACACATCCAGTATTGTTCAACAAGTGTTGTTGAGTCACATAATCACATCTAATGGCCTGTTGAATTCTGAGTTTTTCAAGCATGAGTGAGCTGGTTGAGTATTGTCAGTACTCTACCTGATGTGAGCTGCCGATGAGACATGCAGTTTGATACTGTTATGACACCCTGGGCTAGTGCGTGGTCAATTCCAGTCCCATAGGCCCCGGAGTCCCAATACAAGTGAATTAACCAATAATTCATGCATAGTTTCTGAGATCTTTAACCCGTCTGCTCCAGGGAGTAGTAGGCACCAGATTTGTAAGCCTTCTTCAGCTCTGTCCAAAACAAAACGAACCTCAGAATGAGATTGGCCTGCCTGTGCTGTTATCTTGTATCTTTAATGTGCCATCTTTCATAATGCTTTTTGGAAATCTAAATGCATTACGTTTACTGGTATCTTTTTATTTACCCTGTTTGGTAAATGCTCAAATAACTCTAATAAATTTGGCAAACACAATTTCTCTTTCACAAAACCATGTTTAATTTCTCTGTTTCTTTAATGATGGATTCCAGCATGTTCCCAATAATAAATGTTTGGCGAAGTGGTTGTTTTGTCCCCCTCCTTTCTTGAATAACAGCATTACATTTCCGAGTTTCCAGAATACAGGAAATTTTGAAAGATTACAACCAATGCATCCACCTCCTGTGCAGCCATTTCCTTCAGAAACCTGAGATGCAGTCCATCAAGTTGAGGAGACTTGTAATCACATAGTCCCATTAGTTTTCCTAGACATTTTTCTCCAGTGATTGTGGTTATTTTAAGTTGCTTCCTCTCTTTAACACCTTGATTTTTGGGATGCTTTTAGTGACGTCAACTGTCAAGACATTTGTTCTTAAAAGTGCTTATCTTTGTTTGGCTGTCTTCCATCTCCTGAAACGATATTTTCACATTAATTAATGGGTGTTGGTGGCCAGGTCAACTTTTATTGGCTTTCTATATTTGGCCTTGGGAAGGCAGTTGTGAGCTGTCTTCATGAACTGCTGCAGGCCCTTGTGGTGTCGGAATACCCACAGTGCTCTTAAGAAAGCAGCTGCAGGAGTCCGGGGGCCAACGTTGGGCTGGTAGAAGTGGTAGAGGGGCTGAAGACGATGCAGTCACGCAAGGCCCTGGGTCCGGACGGGTACCCAATGGAGTTTTATAAAGGTTTCTCAGGGGGGTTCTGGGGCCCCTGTTGGTAAGGATGTTTAACGAGGCAAGGAAACGGGGTGCTTCCCCCCTTCCCCTCCCCCCCCCCCCCCCCACACCCACTCACCCCCGACGATGTTGCAGGCCTCGATCTCTCTCCTTCTGAAGCAGAATAAGGATCTACATCAGTGTGGGTCATACAGGCCAATCTCCCTATTAAATGTGAATGCCAAGATCTTGGCCTCGAGAACTGAGGATTGTGTGCCAGGGGTGATAGGGGAAGACCAGACAGGGTTCGTTAAGGGGTGGCACCTGACAGCAAATATCAGGAGGTTGCTAATAGTGATAATGATGCCCCCCCCTCCCCCCCCGAAGGACGAAAGGTAGAGGTGGTGGTTGCCATGGACGCGGAGAAAGCCTTCGATCAGGTGGAGTGGGACTATTTGTTGGAGGTCCTGGGGCACTTTGAGTTTTGTCAGGGCTTAATGGACTGGGTCCAGCTGCTACATAAGGCGCCAGTGATGAGTGTGCAGACGAACCGAGGGAGTTTGGGTTATTTTAGGCTGTACCGGGATACAAGACAGGGATGTTCACTCTCCCCATTGCTTTTTGCCTTGGCTATAGAGCGATGGCGGGGAGAGTGTCAAGGGACTGGCAGGGAATAGTACGGGGGGGGGGGGGGGAGCACAGGGTCTTGCTTTACGCAGATGACCTGTTATTGCACATTTCAAACCCACTGGGGGGGAATTATGGGGATCCTAGAGGAATTCGGCCGGTTTTCGGGCTACAAGTGGAATCTAGGTAAGAATGAGGTCTTTCTGATCCAGGCGAGGGGGCAGAAGAGATAGGGAAGATGCCGTTCAAGGTAGTGGGGGAAGCATTCAGTATTTGGACAGGGGAGGGGAGGGAATGCTGGAAAATCTCAGCAAACCTGGCAGCATCTGTAGGGAGAGAAAAGAGCTAACGTTTCGAGTCTGATCCAGTATTTGGGCATTCAGGTAACGTGGGGGTGGAAGCAGCTGAATAAGCTGAATGTGGCTCGGTTGGTGGAACAGATGAGGGGGAATTTTAGAAGATGGGATGCGTTCCCGTTATCATTGGCAGGCAGGGTTCAGATAACAGTACTCCCGAGGGTCTTGTTTGTTTTCCAGAGCCTTCCAATCTTTATCCCCAAGGCATTTTTCTAGAAAGTGAATGCGATGATCTCAGGATTTGTGTGGACGGGTAAAACCCTGCGGGTGAAGAAGGTATTGCTGGAGAGGGGGGGGGGGGGGGGGGGGGGGGGGGCGAGGGGTTGGTTCTTCTGATTGCTGGGCAGTGAACATGGCGATGGTCAGGAAGTGGGGGAGGGGTCGGTATGGAAGCGGATGGAGGCGGCCTCATGTAGGGACACAAGTTTAGGGGCACTGTTAACGGCGCCTTTGCCATTCTCGCTGGCCAGGTACTCCACAAGCCCGGTAGTAGTGGCTGTCCTGTGGGTGTGAGGACAATGGTGGCAGAATATGGGCTGGAGGGGGCATCGGTGTGGGCACCGATCTGTGGAAATTCGGGGCAGTTGGATGGGTGGGTCAGGGGGTGACAGCGGCTGGGGATCAAGCAGCTTGGGGATTTGTTTATTTATGGGGACTTTCCGTGTTTGGAAGAGATGGAGGAGGAGTTTGAGCTGCCTGGTGGGAACAGGTTCCGCTACCTGCAAGTGAGGGACTGTGTGGAGGCAAGTATGGTAGCACAGTGGGGGCAGCACGGTAGCACATGACTAGCACAGTTGCTTCACAGCTCTAGGGTCTCAGGTTCGATTCCCAGCTTGTGTCACTGTGTGGAGTCTGTACGTTCTCCCCGTGTCTGAGTGGGTTTCCTCCGGGTGCTCCGGTTTACTCCCACAGTACAAAGATGTTCAGGTTAGTTGGATTGGCCATGTTATATTGCCCTTAGTGTCCACAAATGTCAGGTGAGGTTACTGGGATAGGATGGGGCTGTGGGCTTAGATAGGGTGCTCCTTCCAGGCGCTGGTGCAGATTTGATTGGCCAAATGGCCTCCTTCTGCACTGCAAACTCTATGATTCTAGGTATCGACATTCCCGGACCTACTGCGCCAGGGCTACAGGATAAGGTGGTGTCGGGAGTGGGGGAGGGGAAGGTAGTGGGGGAGGGGAAGGTATCGGAGATCTATAAGGAGCTGATGGTACGGAAGGGAGCACCGATGGGGAAGTGAAGCGAAAGTGGGAGGAAGAGCTGGGTGGGAAGCTGGAGGCTGGGCTATGGGAGGATGTCCTGAGGCGAGTTAATCCTCGTCATGTGCCAGGCTTAGCCTGATACAATTTAAGGTTGTCCACAGGGCGCAAATGACTGTGGCCTGGATGAGCAGTTCTTTGAAGGGGTGGAGGATAGGTGGGGGCAGTATGTGGGCAGGCCAGCAAATCATGTCCATATGTTTTGGGAATGTTTGAAGCTTAGGGAATTCTGGCAGGGGTTTGCTGATGTCATGTCGGAGGTACTGAAAGTAAGGGTGATTCCGAGTCCAGAGTCCCTATTCCCATAACCCAGTAACCCCACCCAACACTAAGGTCAATTTTGGACACTAAGGGGAATTTATCACGGCCAATCCACCTAACCTGTACACCTTTGGACTGTGGGAGGAAACCGGAGCACCCGGAGGAAACCCACGCACACACGGGGAGGATGTGCAGACTCCGCACAGACAGTGACCCAAGCCGGGATCGAACCTGGGACCCTGGAGCTGTGAAGCAATTGTGCTAACCATAATGCTACCGTGCTGTGTAATGGAATGCTGTCCACATGCCTGGATGAGTGTAGTTCCAGCAACATAAAGAAGTGCAAGACCATCCAGGGAAAAATGGTCCCTGGATTTTTGCTGTGTCCCAAGACCCGGGAGTCCCGGGGGCGAGAGAGACGGATGTCTTGGCTTTTGCCTCTGAGGTAGTGCAGAGACAGATTTTACTGACATGGAGGGACTTGGAGCTCCCGAAGACAGGGGTGTGGGTCAGTGACATTCGTTTCTCCGGCTCGAGAAGATTAAGTTCGCCCTGAGGGCATCGATGTCCGGGTTTGCCTGGAGGTGGCAGCTGTTTATTGTCTTCTTTGGGAAAAATTAAGCTGTCAGCAGTGTGTGTGTGTGGGGGAGGGGGGGGGGGGGGTTAAAAAGGGGCGGCCTGGAGGGTTGGGTGTGTGTTGTTTATTTTCTTACTTCGTTATCTTGTTAAAATTATAATATAAATGCCCAAATAAAAAATATTTTTTAAAAAAGGAAAACAGCTCCAAGATTTTGACGCAGCCACAATGAAGGAATAGCGAACAGTATGGTGAATTGTTTGGAAGTGAACTTCAAGTTGGTTGTATTCCCACGCATCTGTCTAGGTCCTTCAAGGTGGTAGAGCTCATGGGTTTTAAAGGTGCTGTCAAAGGAGTCTGCATGAATTGTTGCAGTGCAGCTTGTAGATGGTACACACGGCTGCCACTGCGCATTGGTGGTGCAGGGAGTGCTTTTGTGGAAAGGCTGCCAATCAAGCGGCTTTTTTCCCCCGGATAGTCTTGCGCTTCTTTATTGTTGCTGGAACTACACTCATCCAGGCAAGTGGACAGCATTCCATTACACAGCACGGTAGCATTATGGTTAGCACAATTGCTTCACAGCTCCAGAGTCCCAGGTTCGATTCCGGCTTGGGTCACTGTCTGTGCGGAGTCTGCACATCTCCCCGTGTGTGCGTGGGTTTCCTCCGGGTGCTCCGGTTTCCTCCCACAGTCCAAAGATGTGCAGGTTCGGTGGATTAGCCATGATAAATTCCCCTTAGTGTCCAAAATTGCCCTTAATGTTGGGTGGGGTCACTGGGTTATGGGAATAGAGAGGAGCTGTTGACCTTGGGTCGGGTGCTCTTTTGCAAGAGCCGGTGCAGACTCGATGGGCCGAATGGCCTCCTTCTGCACTGTAAATTTTATGATAATTTGTGTCTTGTGGATGTGGACAGGCTTTGGGGAGACTGGAGGCGAGTTACTTGCTAGAGAATGTCACCCCTGACCCGCAATTGTTAGTGCAATTCAGTTTCTGATTAATGTAACCCACAGGATGTTGATAGTGCCGAATTTGGTGATTGTAACACCATTGAATGGGGTGGTTTGCACTGTGTTGGTGAACTCTGTGTTAAACATCACCTGGTGTGGCTGAGGGGTCTTAATCTGCATGATGGCCTCTGCTGCATTTTGCTGTAGAGAAGGAACTGTGAACTGAGGTGCAGGATCCACTGGCCTGTTTTCTCTGGGCCTCTTTCTCAGCCAGCTGAGCTTTCCATTTCTTCTCTCCCAAGGCCCTTCCGAGCAGTCAGTTTCCAGAGCTGACAGCCAATGCCAGCTTTCTGCCAGCTTTCTGAGTGTCAATGCTCGCTCCCTTCACGTCCTGATTGTTGTGCAGGCCTGGGATGCCCGCAGGATTATTACCCAGTGGTTAGTTCACCGGGTGTCTGGGTTTACATTTGTCAACCGTCCAATGCATGTGACTGGGCCAGCACAGCACAGCCATCATGAAGTTTCAAACACGTGGATGTCGATGGAATTAGCATGCACCAGGGCCCCTGAGTAGGTGACTATGAAATGCTGAGGACACATCCTGAGACGGTTCAGCCTTTTCTCCTGACCAGTGAATGTTGTCCAGGTCTCACCACTCTAGAGGAGTGGGCTGAGGGCGGAGGCTTGGCGGGCTTACAGATTGCTTCTTGGTCAGGCTACTGTCTCATATGCTCTAAAAAGTTTATCTATTTAGATTTTTGTGTGTATATATATCTATAATTAATAAATAATATATAAACACTTTAATGATAGTGTTAGTTTTGCCAATGACTCCGCTGTCCCTGAGCCAGCTGCAGTCTCCACTGCCAGCTCTGTACTGACTCAGCTGCTCTCACCTGGACCTGCTCGAGTGGATGTGACCCTTGCCCTCCGCAATGGGATCCCGTGTGTTGCATTTCAGCTCATGTGGCACACGCTGTGTCCTGTTAGTCCCAGTTATATTATCATTTTATTGTATTTTATTTGATTCCATCTCTCTCTCTCTCTCTTCTGCCCATTTTCTATCCCTACTTTATCTTGAGCTCACGGTTTGGAAAAAAATCACTTTCCATCCGGGGTGATTCAGACTCTTAACGGGCGCTTTCCCCAGGAGTCCAGTGCACAGCTGCAATGCCGACTCTTCCACTGAGCATGCCCGGCACACGTCTCTGACCTGCATATTTAAAGAGAAATTGTTCCTCTGGGCTGCTGGAACACAAAGTGGCAGTGACATTTTGATATAACCCGATTTTAATGCAAAGAGGCAGAGCGAGCTTAATCAGAACTATTATAATGGAAGAAAGATTCGCCATTCTGAATCTCTTTCCTCTCCAATATTATGCAGATTATAGATTCATGGTATTCACCATAAACAGCTTAGTAAGAAGTCTCACACCAGGTTCAAGTCCAACAGGTTTATTTGAAATCACAAGCTTTCAGAGCGCTGCTCCATCATCAGGTGAAAGAGCAGCACTGCAAAAATTTGTTATTTCAAATAAACTTGTTGAACTTTAACCTGGTGTTGAGAGACTTCTTACTGGACCCAATCCAGGCCACCACCGGCATCTCCACATCAGCATGTGCCAGGGATTTTGTGCTGCTAAAACATAGTGAAATAAGAGCATGATGAGGTAATTTGGTCCGCCATTCATTGATAATCTTTATTATTGTCACAATTGGCTTACATTAACACTGCAATGAAGTTACTGTAAAAAAAAAAACCATAGTCGCCACACTCCAGCACGTGTTCAGGTACACTGAGGGAGAATTCAGAATGGCCTATTCACCTTACAAGCACGTCTTTCGGTACTTGTGGGAGGAAACTGGAGCACCCGGAGGAAACCCACGCAGACTCGGGGAGAAAGTGCAGACTCTGCACAGACAGTGACCCAAGCCTTGAATCGAACCCAGGTCCCTGGCGCTGTGAAGCAACAGTGCTAACCACTGTGCTACCATGCCACCCTTCCAACTCAATAGGCTGATCCCACCTTCCGCCCGTATCCTTTAATCCCCTTTGCCCATAAAGTCTTCCCTCATTTAAATCTATCAACATAACCCTCAATTTCCTTATCTTATATTTGTCTCGCTTTGTCTTAAATTTATCTATACACTAAACATTTTTATTCACTTCGACCACTTGCTCTGATAGTGAATTCCACTTCCTCAAACTTCTTTGGCCAGAAGATGAGCTTCTAAGTACATATCTGCATGAAGACCACCTATTCCTTCTTCAGCATCGCCTGACTTTACCCCTACTTCAGCTCATCTGTTTCTGAAACTTACATCCATGCAACTGTTACCTCTAAACGTAATTATTCGCACACACCCCTGGTTGGCGCCCATATTCTATCCTCAGTAAACTAGAGATCATCAAAAACTCTGCTGCGCTTGTCCTCAGTCACACCAAGTCCCATTCCCCATTCATCCCTATGCTCGCTGATCCACATCAGCTCCTGATTGAGCACCACCTCAATTTTAAAATGCTGATCCTTGTCTTCCTTGATCTCGCCTCTCTGGAGAATCTCCTCCAACCCGGACCCCTCCAGGATCTCTGAGCCCAACAACTGTCCTACATCTTCACTGAAGCCTGGAACGGGGAGAAGGGAGGGGGGGGGGGGGGGGGGGGGGGATGAAGGGAAGCAATATAGACTAGCTGCAATCTACAATCCACTTACATTACCAAGATACTGAGAAGGGATTAGAAACACTCACCAACCCAGAATATATCACAAGAGGAAAAGATTTTAGTCTCCCTTTCTAACCACCATAAAAAATGATTTGTCACATCCTCCTCTGTGGTGAATGATGGATTAAAGCATCAGCATTAAATATCAATCTTGGTTAATTATAAATTATGTATTGTGACCCGGTTAGAATTGCAGCCAAAGAATTCCAATATAAAAATAGCGATTAATCATTTCAACAACTCCAGTGCATTGGTTCTCTGCCAGTGTGTGATTCTTAATATGATTAACTGCAGTAACTACCTAAGAAACAACTGAGCCAACTCATGTGTCACCAGGTTGGACGACTTCTTTTTAAACACGCACAGAATTGAAGAAGCCTCTCACCAGTTAGAATGCACCAATCGTGCAATAAACCCACTGAAATTTAATATCTGGACAATTTATAGATGGGAAAACTGATTTGTTTATTTAGTTACAAAAGGAACATGGGAAAATTGAGTAAATCCATTCACACATATGAAGTATCTGAACGGTCTCTCTCCAGTGTGACTGTGCTGGTGTGTCAGTAAACATGATGTCCAAATGAATCCCTTTCGATATACAGCTGGTGAACAGTCTTACTGAATTGCGATTGTATCCACGTGTTCACTGCTCAGACAGGCAACTGAATACCATCCGACAGCCCACATGAACTGCAGCATGTTTTATATACAGCCTGGGCCACAGTAAAAGCTCTAAAGTCCTTTACAATCCCCACATTAACACAGGGTCGATTTTCCCTATACCTCTGCTTGTGTCTCCAATTTGATGCCCAGAAAACTGCCATAATTACCATCCAAACTGGTATATTTTTCCAAAGTAAATGGTCCATTCCATGGTGTAAGACCACTGTGGTTGTAAAGCAGCAGATCCCCTGGCTCAGTATGAGCCGAGCCTTGGTAGACGGACTAGGAATGTAATATAAACTCGAAGGTAGTTAAATGTTCTGAGGGCTGAATGCACTCTCGGAACTCTCATTGCATATTGTTCAGAAAGAAAGGGATCATACCTATCCAACCTTCTTTTATCAATTCAATCCTTTCTTGTATATATATATTTCATGTTGACTGATTAATGTGTATCAATAGATGCATTTTTCCATCTGGTTAAGAGTCTTTAATCCACTTTATGCAGGCGCGCTCACAGCAGTTTGGTCCAATCAGTAAATTTAAATTAACGTAAGCCCTCTGTTCTACATTTCCCTTTTTTAATTGAATTGTGCAAATATCAGGGCCCCAGACAAGATCTCTGCAGAATTCTTCTCTTTTCTATTAACAAACCACTTTGAACTTGGAACTTCCAGTTAGTCACATTGACACTAAAGTAGTAGTGCTCTAACTGTCGGCCAATGGCGTGTATGGGCGCTACCCACTGATGTGCGAAGAAAGTTTTTTTACACCGAGGGTGGTAAATATATGGAACTCGCTGCCTGAGGAGGTGGTGGGGACAGGTACGATAGCGGCATTTAACGGGCATCTAGACAAATATATAAATAGGGTGGGAATGGAAAGATACGGACACGCAAGTGCAGACTTTTAGTTTTAGTTTAGACAGGTACCATGGTCGACGCAGGCTTCGAAGGCCAAACGGCGTGTTCCTGTGCTGTATTGTTCTTTGTTCTTTGAAAGTTTAGCGAACCTTCCTCACTAAACCAAAATGCTTTTACCAGGGCCAGTGAGACATTTTGTACCTTGAAGTATTCACTGGTGGTGGAAGGTATTCACCGTACCGGTGAACACAACCAGTTCACTCGCCACAGCCAGTCAGGAACGGCCAAGACCATGAAGAGCCAACAGCAACCGATGTGCTAAAAACCAAAAATGCTGAAAAACCTCAGCAAGTCTGGCAGCATCTGTGGAGATAGAAACAGAGTTAACGTTTCGAGTCAGCATGGCAGCACAAGTGGTTGGCACTGTGGCTTCACAGCGCCAGGGACCCAGGTTCGATTCCCCGCTGGGCCACTATTTGTGCGGAGTCTGCTCGTTCACCCCGTGTCTACGTGGGTTTCCTCCGGGTGCTCCGGTGTCCTCCCACAGTCCAAAGACATGCAGGTTAGGTGGATTGGCTATGATAAATTGCCCTGAGTGACTAAAAAGGTTAGGAGGGGTTATTGAGTTACGGGGATAGGGTGGAAGTGAGGTCTTAAGTGGGTCGGTGCAGACGCGATGGGCCAAATGGCCTCCTTTTGCACTGTATGTTCAACTAAGCCTCTGCTTGGTGGGTGCCAGCATACGTGGGAGATTTATTTTTGATAATACTGCTACATACATAGGGGGACTGGTTTAGCTCAGTGTGCTAGACAGCTGGTTTGTAATGCATAACAAGGCCAGCAGCGCGGGTTCAATTCCTGTACCAGTTGAGAATTCTGAATTCTCAGTGTACCCGAACAGGCGCTGGAATGTGGCGACTAGGGGCTCGTCACAGGAACTTCATTGCAGTGTTAATGTAAACCTACTTGTGACAAATTTATTTTATACATTTGTGATTTTGACCTTCCATGAGATGTACACAATGTGTCACAAAGTGAAAGTTGTCGAGCTTCTTTCTTCATGAATAAATTGTCCATGTTTCACAGCCAGACAACAAGGTACTGAGGGATACACCAGCATCTTCATGCTAAGAGTCAGCTTGATGTTATTTTCTGCATGCTTCACGAGTTGGCTAAAGGTGGGAGCTGCTTTCCCGACCCTCTGTATCAGGAGTCAGTTTGTTAGTCGTCATGGACTCATTTCTAAGATACTGTTAAAAATCCAACTGCTATCTGCGACAACCATCGGTTTGCTCCCGGGAGTATGGATGGGGGGTTTCGAGCATGGCGGCGGACAGGGGGTGGGCGATATGTTCCTGGAAGGGAGCTTTGCGAGTTTGAGGAGCTTGGAGGAGAAATTTGGGCTGGTAAGGGGAAATGATTTTAGGTACCTACAGTTGTGGGACTTTGTTCGTAAACAGGTCCCATCTTTCCCATGCCTCCCGCCAATGGGGATCCAAGACAGAATAGTCTCTAGGGGGAAAGAAGGGGAGGGTAGAGTCTCTGATATTTACACGGTGCTCATGAGAAAGGGTCCCAGACGGAGGAACTGAAACTTAAATGGGAGGAGGAGCTAGGCGGGGAAATGGAGGACGGGCTGTGGGCAGAGGCCCTGAGTAGGGTACATTCGACCGCGACATGTGCCAGGCTCGGGCTGATTCAATTTAAGGTCGTTCACCGGGCCCACGTGACGGTGGCTCGGATGAGCAAATTCTTTGGGATAGAGGACAAATGCGCTAGGTGCGCGGGAGGACAAGCGAACCACGTTCATATGTTCTGGGCATGCCCTAAGCTGAGGGGGTACTGGGAGAGATTTGCGGGCGTCCTGTCCCGGGTGCTAAAACAAGGGTGACGATGGGTCCAGGGGTGGCAATTTAGCTGGCTTGTGCAGTCTGTTACGATTGAAGTATTAAATGTACGTGGATGTTTGCACATTTTTGCCTTTTTTGCTTTCTTTCTGTTGATGTCTGTAACTGTTTACAAAGCCAAAAACTACCTCAATAAAATTATTTATTAAAAAAAAAACCCAACTGCTGTTAAATGCTGGAACATTCCAAATCCCAGAAGGGAAGCTTGGAATGCTTGTTCCTCACTGCAGTTTTTACAATTTGGTACAATGTGAGGAAAGATATGAAGACCAGAGAACAATGTTCCAGTCCTGTAATAAGTAACACACTAACTGTTTATTGAACAGCAAAACACACCAGAAAGGAAACTAAAAATATACATTTAACTACATTAATGGCTGTACACAATACTTGTAAATTGACCCAGTTTCAAATCCTTCAACTTTCTTAATCTCTAAGCTAAAGCTCCCCAAATAACATGCCATCGGTTTTAAACTAGCACTATACAGCAATAGTTACCACACGGCACCTGCATCTCTTGTGAAATTGCTTCTATCTCAGAATAGAGCCAATTGGCTACTCCAGCACAATTTCTCCAAACACCTGCTGTGTATCTTGGACCAACTTACCGCATAGAATGAACTCTGTCCCTAATATGCTGGTTTTTGTTTTGATCGTTTATTATCTGAACTGTCTCCAAGATCCCCCTCAATGCCATTTCTTACATGAGCTCACTTTGTAAATGTGGTATTCTCCCTCATCTGTTTTGAACTTTTACAATCTTTGCTTCAACCACTGATTAACTTCTGAAATTCTATGCCTGATTGTTGTCCACTTCTCTTTAGTAAATATATGTTCATAATGTTGCTAGGCTAATCCACATATCTAAAACATCAGTTCCTTCACTTAAGCCAATCTGTCCTCTGAACCAATTCCCATTTTAAAAGTTTGCTCTCTTTTAATCTTACACCCATTAAAATACATTCCGTTATTAGATTCTTTAATTTTCATTTTATCACTTCTTGATAACAGCTTGTCCCAAAATTAGTTTTCCTGATGCTTATAGTAAGGGATAAAAAATTAAAGGCATGGGAGAGACAATTTGCGTATTTCTAGTTCAGTTTCTATGTGAGCAACCATCATCACATCACCCACTGTAGAGAAGTTCTGTGATAGGACATTCAGTATTTCTGTCTTCACTTTCAATCTGGACAGATTGTAGAGTTTACTATTTTGCAGGGACACTCCTTCCATATCTGCAGGAAAGGCCATGGTCAGGAACATGGAGGGGCTAGAACACATCACTGCTTCACTCTGAAACTGTCAGAAGTAGAGTTGTAAACTGTACAGTACAGGGCAGGTTATCACGAGAGTGGATGACACTGAGAAGCATTGCTGGGCAAAGCTATTCAGGCATTTCCTCTGTCACATTTGTATATTGTGTTGATTTTTGACTCACTCATGTTCTGTGGAAAATGTCCTACCTTCCAACAAAGTTTTGAATTCAGGAGAACGATCACAGAGAATGTGTTTAAAAATGAACACTGCTCCAAAAATCAATCAGACTATTAAACACCAGCCAGTTATAAGGTTATTAACATTAATATTGTTCGATTAAGAATCCTGGATGTGATTAACAGTAGAATCTAACCAGAAATCACTTATGAACTCGCTTATGTGTCACTAGGTTGAAGGAGCGAGTAAATCTCTTCCCACACACGGAGCAGCTGAATGGTCTCTCTCCAGTGTGAACACGTTGGTGTGCCAGGAGAGCAGATGAGCACCTGAAACACTTTCCACAGTCAGTGCAGCTGAATGGTTTCTCCTCGGTGTGAATTTGCTGATGTGACTCAAGGGCAGATGCGACAGTGAATCCCTTTCCACACATGGAGCAGGTGAATGGTCTCTCCCCAGTATGAATTCGCTGATGAGCAATGAGGGTAGATGACTGCCCGAAACTCTTTCCACAGGAATTACAGCTGAACGGCCTCTCACCAGTGTGAACCCGCTGATGCCTCAGCAGACTGGATGACTGAGTAAATCCCTGCCCACACACAGAGCAGGTGAATGGCTTCTGCCCTGTGTGGACTCGCTGGTGTTCGACGAGGGCGGATGAATGCCTGAACCTCTTTCCACAGGAAGTGCAGCTGAATGGCTTTGCTTCAGAGTGAATTCGCTGGTGTGACCTAAGTCCAGATGAATGAGTGAATCCTTTCCCACACACAGAACAAGTGAATGGCTTCTCACCAGTGTGAAGCCGCTGGTGTATATTGAGGTCAGATGATGCCCTGAATCGCTTTCCGCAGTGAGTGCAACTGAATGGCCTCTCCTCAGTGTGAATTCGCTGGTGTAACATGAGGCAGGATGTCTGAGTAAATCCCTTCCCACATACAGGGCAGGTGAATGGTCTCTCCTCAGTGTGAATTCGCTGGTGTGGTATGAGTTTGGTTGACTGAGTAAATCCCTTCCCACACACAGAACAGCTGAATGGTTTCTCCCCCGTGTGAACACGTCGATGAATTTCCAGGAGGGATGGATAACTGAATCTTTTACCACAGTCCTCACATTTCCACGGTTTCTCCATGGTGCTGGTGTCGTTGTCGTTCTCCAGGGTGAAGATCAGTTAAAGCTTTGGCCAAACAGAAGTTTGATGAGTGATTTGCATCTGTAAATCTTCCCCTTCTGATATCCTGCAAAAAAGATTTGAAAGCAATTAACTGTAAGGTCAGGATAAAAATCAGAAAAGAGAATTCTAATTCCTGCAGAATATTCTTTCTCTCTTAGCTGTAAATCCCTGTACCACACTCCCTCTTCTTGGTTGATAAGCAACCCCATCTCACTATTTATTTCCTCATCTCCCAGTTTTCTCCTTCTTCTCTGGCTGGGTTCTGTTATATCATAGAATTTACAGTGCAGGAGGCCATTTGGCCCATCGAGTCTGCACCGGCCCTTGGAAAGGGTACCCCACCCAAACTCACACCCTATTTCCATAACCCCACCCAATCCAACCTTTTTGGACACTAAGGGCAATTTAGCATGGTCAAGCCATGTAACCTGCACATTTTTGGACTGTGGGAGGAAACAGGTGCACCCGGAGGAAACCCACGCAGACATCGGGAGAATGTGCAGACACTGCACAGTGACCCAAGCCGGGAATCGAACTTGGGACCCTGGAGCTGTGAAGCAATTGTGCTAACCACTTTGTCACCTTGCCCCTCTCCCACCCCACCCCCACCCCCACCATGTTCTGCAGCTCCTGTCCTCTTTGGGGGAAGGGGAGGGGGGGCTGAATCCTCCCCGCCCACCTCCCTGGGTTTCCTTCCTTCCCAGGGATCAGAGTCCTCATTGATTTGAGGCTAAAGTGTTTGATTTATTGTCTCCCCCCTCCGCAATCCGCTGCTGTGAACCGTCCTCCACTCGCTGAACCAGGATGGCGGCCGTGAACCGGCTGTTCCCGGGAGGGAGAGGCCCCGCAGCTACAAACCAGGGAGTTGACAATAATTTTGAAGGGTTTGCGGATCCAGAAAATGTTTCGAAATCCTCCCACCCACCGCCGATCAGCTTCTCCGAGACAAACAAACGTCTCCCCGTCTCCAAAGTCATCAATGGCATTGCGCAGGCGCTAAACTCCGACACTGCACCTGCGTACTAATGTCCAACTCCAGCGGCGCGTGCGCTCGGTCACGTTGTCTGCAATGATTGACGGCAGGCCCTGACCAGTAGAAAGAGGGGGCGGGAACACAGGTCGCGCAAAAGAGCCAGGTCTTCCAACCAATCGAAGTGAACGTAGGGGCGGGGCTGATCCCGGATCTCCCTCATTGAATGAAACTCTGCATCATTTCGAAAGCTGATTTAATTCAAACTGAATCAGAAAACTGAACCTTTCTGTTTGTGGCCTTAAACAGATGAAACTCGATGGGTGTGGCCCAAATATTTAAACATTTTTTAGATATATGTTGCAACATGTTCAAACAATACACAAATATACGTGCAGTAAAAAGTCTTACAACCAGGTTAAAGTCCAACAGGTTTGTTTCAAATCACTAGCTTTCGGAGCACAGCTCCTTCCTCAGGTGAATGATGAGGTGGGTTCCAGAAAGGTTCAGTTTTGACAAAGAGTCATCGGACTCAAAACATTAGCTCTTTTCTCTCCCTACAGATGCTGCCAGACCTGCAGAGATTTTCCAGCATTTTCTCTTTCTCTTCAGATTCCAGCATCCACAGTAATTTGCTTTTATCCAGAAACATACATATAGACAAAGACAATGATGCAAGACAATACTTTGAATGCGAGTCTTTGAAGGTAATTAAGTCTTTACAGGTCCACACGGAGCATCTGGAGAGAGGAATAATCACAGATTAAAGAGGTGTGAATTGTCTCAAGCCAATTAATGAACCGATAGTAGGGTTAGAGAGAAGGTTAAGGCTGTCATCATTCAGAACCTCTCCATTCACCTGAGGAAGGAGCTGCGCTCCGAACGCTCGTGTTTGAAACAAACCTGTTGGACTTTAACCTGGTGTTGTAAGACTTCTTACTGACATCATTCAGAACAACAGTGATTATAAAGAAACAATTGATCTCAAAGATAATCTCTGTAGTTTGTGTGGCAGTGATGTGTTGAATCAGGTTTATAGGGGGTTAAATGTTTTCTGCATCAGAAGTCATGTAAAAATCTGGAACTCAGATGTAAGTATGGATTGATGTTAGGTGAGAAGATTTGGATCAGTGTATTAATCCAGGAGGCCTTGAAATCAGACTGACAGTATTTCAGAACTGACCTGTGCTAGCTGCAATCCCATTACTTTCTGTTTGTAAAACAGATGGAACTCTCAATGGAGACTAGGTGTCTCAGATGACATGCACCATGAATTTGTGAACAAACTTAGGATAATCGTGGGAGGAAAGGAAGGGATCTGGAAAGCAGCGGATATTTCATATTATTACAAAAGAAATGAGGCATGGTTGTGCCAATATCAAGTTTTACACATCGCTCACTCAAACTTCCAGATACACAAAGGGACCTTGTCTGATCAGGTGGACAACATTCTGCCTCATACCAACTAATAACTAATACTGGGGGTAAGGGCCACAATGTTACAGAAATTCCATTCAACTTTACTCTGCAGGGACTGTGAGCAGTTTCTGACCATCCATTGCCACCCATTTCACTAAAACTGAAATTCAGATGAAACAATATCTGGGACAGAAGCAACAACAAAGTGTTAACACTGTGTTGTCTACTGAAACCCCAAATAATCAGTCCCTGTGGGGTCGAGTGTAAAATGCTGTAACATCCTGCGATAATTATAGCTTCTACTTTCCTCATAATCTCACTGGTAATACAATTTTCCTTTATATTGATGGTCTGATTTAAGGTTAGGCCATATAGCAGAATAGATGGAAAGATGGCTACAAACTCCCTCTAAATCTAACACTAATATCTGTTTTGTAGCCATCTTTCCATCTATTTGGGGCATCTATCCGTGTGGGGCAGCACGGTAGCATGGTGGTAAGCATAAATGCTTCACAGCTCCAGGGTCCCAGGTTCGATTCCCGGCTGGGTCACTGTCTGTGCGGAGTCTGCACGTCCTCCCCGTGTGTGCGTGGGTTTCCTCCGGGTGCTCCGGTTTCCTCCCACAGTCCAAAGATGTGCGGGTTAGGTGGATTGGCCATGCTAAATTGCCCTTAGTGTCCTAAAAAAATAAGGTTAATGGGGGGGTTGTTGGGTTACTGGAATAGGATGGATACGTTGGCTTGTAGGGTGATCATTGCTCGGCACAACATCGAGGGCCGAAGGGCCTGTTCTGTGCTGTGCTGTACTGTTCTATGTTCTATTCTGCTTGGCTGTTCGCTCCACACAGCTGATCTTGTTCACCTTGTAGATTGGACATACTATTATGAAAAACAAGCTGGTTATAGATACATAGAACATAGGAGCAGGAGGAGGCCTTTTGTCCCGCCACTTATCACGATCCTGGCCGATCATTCAACTCCTGCTAATCCTGCTTTCTCTCCATAACCTTTGATCCCATTCATCCCAAGTGCCAAATCTAGAGGCCTCTTGAATATATTCAATGTTTTAGCATCAACTACTTCCAGTGGTAATGAATTCCACAAGCTCACCAATCTTTAGGTGAAGAAATGTCTCCTCGTCTCTGTCCAAAATGGTTTACCCTGAATCCTCAGACTGTGACACCTGGTTCTGGACACACCCACCATCGGGAACATCTTCCCTGTCTAGTCCTGTCAGAATTTTATAAGTCTCTATGAGATTCCCCCCTTATTCTTCTGAACTCCAGCAAGAACAATCGTAACCTAGTGAATCTCTCCTCATAGGACAGTCCCGCCATCCCTGGAATCAGTCTGGTAAACCTTTGCTGCACTCCCTTGAGAGCAAGAACATCTATCCTCAGAAAAAGAGACCAAAACTCCACGCAATAGTCTCGGTATGGCCTCACCAAGGCCCTGTATAATTGCAACAACACATCCTTTGTCCTGTACCCGAAACCTCTTGCGATGAAAACCAACATACCATTAGCCTTCTTGACCTCCTGATGCACCTGCGTGCTTACCTTTAGCGACTGGTGCACAAGGACACTCAGCACATTTCCCTCTCCCAATTTACAACTGTTCAAGATAATCTGCTGATTGTAATCGATTATTTCCTGAGAGATCTGATAGGTAAAAGAAGGCTATTTAGTGTAAATATTAAGCCCCAGTTTTAATATCCATTTAAAAATGAGGATTTCAGCACTCATAACCTCAGGTCATGGTAACACACATAACTTCAACAGAGACACAAAAAGCCTGACACATGCAGAAACTAATTGGAGATTAAAACAACATTTTCACTAAGCAAGATGTAAAAGCTATTGATCTAATAAACATATTTTCAAAGACAGTTTGACATTAAGAAATGAGCTGCACCAGTATTCAGATAAAGGACGAAGCAGGCACCATAGCAACATGAAGACACGATTGTTCATAATGTGGATAAAGCAAAGTTAGCAGAAAACCAGTAGAAACCAGTCGTGATAATAGCACAGAATCGCATTCCATAACATGCACAAATATTCAAACATGAAACATTCAGAACTTAAGTTGCGCATTAAGGATTGACAGCTAACCATCAAATCAAATTTATTTGATTCTAACCCAAACCAATTAGAATGACATAGAGGTGTAGATAGATGGCTCAAGACTGATAAGATTTCCTTTAAACATGATGGTCCGTACGGCCATCTTTATTCTGGGATCATCCTACACTTTGACCTAACTATTCGCTATCTCTATTTTCATAATTTCACTTTTCCACTCTAACTCTTGAAGTAAATGCAAGCTGTTTTGCAGTAAGCAAGAAACCATTTCTGTATTATTTTGAAAGTTAAATTGTGTACAAGTTACTTTTCTTTAAGTCCTTTTGCTAGCCGGACTTTATTGAGAATAGGTTTAAGTTTCTCCTACTTGTAATCAAATAGAGGCAATAAAGATTCTTGTTTGTATTCGAGAAGTTTAACTCAAATTTCTACTGAGTTTTAGTGTCGCAAGACCTCACTAATTCTGCATGGTAGATCTCATCATCTGCCTTCCTCTTTTCACTTTCAAAGTGAATAACCTCACACTTATCCAAATTGTGCTTCATCTGCCATTGATTTGCCCACTCGTCCAACCTGTCCGGATCTTGGTATCGGATCTCTGCATCCTCATCACAGTTCACCCTCCCACCCAACTTGTATCATCTGCAAACTTTGAGATATTACATGTTATTCCCTAATCTAAATCATGAATATATATTGTAAATAACTGGGGTCCCAGCATCGATTCCTGTGGCACCCCACTAGTTACTGCCTATTAATTTGAAAAAAAAACATTAATTCCTACTCTTTGTTTCCTTTCTGCCAAACAGTTTTCTATCCATCTCAATACACTTCCACTAATCCCATAGCCTCCTTCTACACTGTAGGCATTCTATGCAGCCGTCCTTGTTTCAGTATTTTATAAATAGTTATTGAATTCTCTTTGAAGGTCTTGATTGGATTTGAATCCACCACACTCTCAAGCAGTGCATCCCAGATCCTAACCACTCGCTAGATTAAACGTTCCCCTCAGATCACCATTGCAACTTCTGTCATTGTGCAATTAGTCTTGGTTGGGTTCAATTATTTTTAAATGCACGGTGGCACAGTGATTAGCACTGCTGCCTCACAACGCCAGGGGCCTGGATTCGGTTCTGACCTCGGGTGACTGTCTGTGTGGAGTTTGCATATTCTCCCCATATCTGCATGGATTTCCTCTGGGTGCTCAAGCTTCTTTCCAAGGGCCAAAAATGTGCAGGTTGGCCATGCTAAATCGGCCCTTATGTCCAAAGGCTAGGTAGGATTATGGAGATAGGGTGGGGTATGGAGCCTCGGTGGAGTGCTCTTTCAGAGGGCCAGTGCAGACTCGATGAGCCCAATGGTTTCCTTCTGCACTGGAGGGATTCTATGATTCTACCTGGGCATCACTCACTAGGCAGACATTCATTGTCTATCCCTAATTGCTGTTGGAAAGGTGGTGGTGAGCTGCCTTCTTCCACTACTGCAGTTTCTGTGGTATACCTTTCAGTCCCATTAATTTACTCAATAAACCTCCTTACTTATAGTAACTTCCTTCGACTCCGCCTTGTACCTAGTCTCTTGGATCTCTACATCTTAGAGATGTAGGAGAAGCTAGATGTATCTTCCTCAGTGAAAACAAACACAAAGTAATTCTTTCGTTTCTTTGCCATTTCCTTATTCTCCACTTCAAATTCTCATTAATCTGCCTGTAATGGGCCTACATTTAGCCAAATGCAGCCTTTTTACTTACCTCTAGAAACTTTCACTATCTGTTTTTATGTTTTTCTTTCCAGGTTGCCTTCCTATTCTTTTCTCCCTTTCTTTGTCAGATTCTTGGCTTTCCTTGTTGAATGCTAGAAACCTCATAATCCTCAGGTTTACTGCCATTTCTGGCATGTTAATGAGCCTCTTTGCATGTAACACAATCCTTCAATACTGATCTTTTTTGAGTTTTTTGAACCTTGAAGTTATGAATAGATGTCACACGCTATGCAATACTCATTGAAGATTATCCTTTGCCTGTGCAATGTCACATCTTTCAATGTATTTTCCCAATCCACCTCAGGAAATTTGTCCCTCATGTCTTCATAGTTCCTTTATTCAATGTTGACATACTGGTAATAGAGGTTGGCGCCATGGCTCAGTTGGTTAAAGTGCCTGTCTAGTAAACATGAGATCCTGAGTTCTAATCTCAGTGGTGCCTTTATACGTTTCCTCAATGCATGGCTTTAGATCAAAAGAATGAACTCAAGATGGAATGTTTGCATTTTCTTCTTTTTCATAAATGTTTTTAATTGGGTTTTTGAACACAGGATAAGAAACATATATATATACACATATATAGAAGAGAAGGGCAGACCCAAATATACCAAAGAAAAGAAAATAGTAAATAATAAAAAAAATACATTAACAAATAAAATAGAATAACTGGTAGGGTATTGTGCACCAGCTCAACAGCAGCAACTCTGTACACCTGGCAAAATTATTTACAGCACATAAGTACGCAACTGTTTGTGGGGGGAAGGAGGGAGGGGTGGAGACTGGGGACGTAAATATACATTCGGGCACCGGAGATCTCAATTACAGTGGGCAATACTCAAATGGGTTTGGTGTTGGTGTTGTCGCTTGCTTCTCCTGGATGGATCTCGCTGCCGTCTCGCGCTCACCTCAGCTTCTGCCATTCCTCCCGTCCTTTGTCTTTATTCTCCTCATTCCCTGGTCCTGGAGATGCCATGTTTGTTACTGTATCCTGTGCCTTCCTTCTGGCTCTCATTTCCCTGCCTCCCCACCACCTTCCTGGTTCTCCTCTCTTGATCCCTGTCTCTCCCCTCTTGCCCCCCCTCCCCCCCCCCCCCCCCCACCACCCTCCTGTGGTTTGCCTTTCTTTCCTCTTAGGTTTAGCTGTTCCAGCCTCCCCCCCCCCCCCCCCCCCCCCCCCCCCCCTGCCTCCCGGTTTATCTCTCCCTCTCATGCTTTGGTGACTTTCCCCTGATTCTTCGCTACCTGGCTATTCTTCCGCTTGTTCATTGGCCATAAACAGGTCCTGGAACAATTGCGTGAATGGCTCCCACGTTCTGTGGAAGCCGTCATCTGACCCTCGGATGGCGAATTTGATTTTCTCCATTTGGAGAGGAGATTCCGAGAGGTCAGACAGCCAGTCTGCAACTCTGGGTGGTGCTGCTGACCGCCGGCCGAACAGGATTCTACGGTGGGAGATCAGGGAGGCAAAGGCAAGGGTGTTCACCCTCCTCCCCAGGAATAGATCTGGCTGGTCCAAAACCCCGAAGACTGCCACTTTCCGGCAGGGCTCCACCCTCATCCCCACCACTTTGGACATTGCCGCGAAGAAGGTTGTCCAGTACCCTGCAAATCTGGGTCAAGACCACAACATGTGGGCGTGGTTGGCCAGGCCTCCTTGGCACCGTTCATATCTATCCTCCACCTCCGGGAAGAACCTACTCATATGGGTTCTTGTTAAGTGGGCTCTATGTACCACTTTTATCTGCGTCAGGCTGAGCCTTGCGCACGTGGAGGTGGAGTTGACCCTATGCAGTGCTTTGCTCCAGAGTCACCACCCTATCTCAAACCCACAGGTCCTCCTCCCATTTCTTTCTTGTTGCATCCAGTACGGTGTTGGCCCTTTCTATCAGTTGGTCATACATGTCACTACAATGTCCTTTATCTAATATGCTTGCGTCTCCCCTGGGTGGGCGAACCTCCAGGTGTCCACCCCTCCCATCTGCTCCATAAAGTGACTGGGTTCCCCTGCCATGCTTGAGGTTTTCCCCGTTTTGGGGTTTGATCTGTCTGCCTTTGGATCCTGTACACAGTTAAATTCCCCCCCCCCATGATTAGTCGATGCATCGCTATGTCAGGGACTTCTTCCATGGTCTTCTTGATGAAGCTCGTGTCGTCCCAGTTGGGTGCGTACACGTTAACTCGTACTACCGGTGCCCCATCCAGGGCCCCGCTGATAATGACGTACCGTTCCCCCAGATCCGTAACCGTCTTTGTCGCCCTAAATATCATCCTCCTGCTGATCAGTATCACCACCCCCCGGTCCTGGTCCCATAGCAGGAATGGTAGGTTTGTCACACCCAGCCCTTTCTTACCCGCAGTTGGTCCTGCTCCCTCAGGTGTGTCTCTTGGAGGAAGACTATGTCGGCCCTCATATTTCTTAGGTGGGTGAGGACTCTGGATCTCTTCACTGGGCCTTTGAGTCCCCTTACATTCCAGGTGACTATCCTGGTGGGGGGCTTCTGCCCCCTCGCTCCTGTGGGATTAACCATACTTACCTGGTGGATGTGCCCCTGCCCTCCGGGGTTTCCCTTTGTTGGGGGGCCGTCCAGGATGCCCGCTGTCACTGCTCTCCCCATGCGGTCGGGTCCCTGCGCTCCGGGGTTTCCCTTTGTCCCATGGGCACCGGACATGGCCACCCACTGTGCGTCCGCCACACGGGCAATCCCCTGCACTCTGGGGTCTCCCTTCGCCCAGAGACCGTACTGGGTGGTGCTTGCAGTGATTCCTTGTTTCGAGCCCTTGGTTGTGGCACTTTGTAGCCCTATTCCTTTTCTAGCCTTGTTTGTCCCTCCTTCCCTGTGTCCCCCCTCCCCAGTCTCTCCCTCCCTGTGTCCCCCCCCCAGTCTCTCCCTTTTCCACCCTCTCCCGTATACCCCTCCTTTGTCCCTCTTTCCCCTGTTCCTATTCCTGTTTGCTCTCCCGCCTCTGTTGACTGGTATGTTTGCATTTTCAAGATGGAAGCAGAAAATCCTGGAGAAATCGCTGCAACATCAACTTCAGAGAAGTCATAGAATTTACAGTGCATAAGGAGGCCATTCAGCCCATCGAGTCTGCACTGGCCCTTAGAAAGAGCACCCTACTTAAGCCCACGCCTCCACCCTATCCCCGTAACCCAGTAGAATCACCTAATATTCTGGACACTGGGGGGGGGGGGGGGGGGGGGGGGGGGGGCAATTTAGCATGGCCAATCCACCGAATCAGCATATCTTTCGACTGTGGGAGGAAACCGGAGCATCCAGAGGAAATGGTAAGGACCAGTTACGGACTGCTAAAAGAACTAGCCTTGAGGTTTTGTACCTGAATGCTTGAAGAATTGGAAATAAAATGGATGAATTGGAGATAGATGCAAAAGAGGTATGATTATAGTTGCTGTTGCAGAGACATGGCTCCAAGTTGACCAAGGATGGTAACTAAACATTCAGTGCAAATCCGTTTTTATGGAGGACAGGCAAAAGAAAAGATGGTGGAGTTGGATTAAGAAAATATTGATACAATTTTGAGGAAAAATATTAACATAGACGTTGTGGAATCTGAATGGGTTGAGTTAAGAGCATTGGTAGTGGTGGCATATAGGCCACCAAACTGCATTGTTAGTGTTGGGAATAGCATTAGACAGGAATTCAGAGCTGCATGTGATGAAGGAACATCTGTGAATGTGGGTGACTGAGCTGTATATAGATCGGGAGAATCAAATTAACCACAGTTGAAAAAAGGAGGAATTTCTGGAGTGTGTACAGGATGGTTTTCTGGACCAATAGGTTGAGAAACCAACAAGGGAACAAGCCATTTTGGACTGAGAAAAGATGAGTTGAAATGAGAAAGGATTAGTTGGCAACGTGGTTGTGAGAGAACCCTTAGGGATGAGTGACTATATGGTACAATTCTTTATGGTGGGTAGTCAGGTATAATAATAATAATCTTTATTGTCACAAGTAGGCTTACATTAACTCTGCAATGAAGTTACTGTGAAAAGCTGTAGGTCATCAGAAGTAGCAGAATTATATTCAACCACAATCTGCAATCTCTAAGTCCGGGATATCCCCCACTCTACAATTACCAGAAAGCCAAGAAATCAACCCTGGTTCAATGAAGAGTGCAGGAGAGCATGCCAGGAACAACAACAGGCACACTGAAAAATGAGGTATCAAACAGGTGAAACTACAACATAGGACTACTTGTGTGCCAAACAGCATAAGCAGCTAGTAATAGACAGAGCTAAGCGATTCCCCAATGAATACATCAGATATAAGCTCTGTAATACTGCCACATCCAGCTGTGAATGGTGGTGGGCAATTAAACAACTCACTGGAAGAGGAGGCTCCACATATTTCCCCATCCTCAATGGTGAATGAGCCTAGCACATTGTGCAAAAAGCAAGACTGAAGCATTTGCAACAATCTTCAGTCAGAAGTGCCGAATGGATGATCCATCTTGGTCTTCTCTGGAGGTTCCCACCATCACAGATGTCAGTCTTCAGCCAATACGATTCATTCCACGTGATATCAAGAAATGGCTGAAGGTACTGGATACTGCAAAGTCTATGGGCTCTACAATAGTCCGGCTACAGTACTGAAGACTTGTGCTCCAGAATTTGCCATACCCCTAGCCAAATTGTTCCAGTACAGCTACATCACTGGCATCTATCCGACAATGTGGAAAAATGGCCAGGTGTGCCATGTACACAAGAAACATGACAAATCGAGCCCAGCCAATTGCCGCCCTATCAGTCTACTCTACAGCATCAGCAAAGTGATGGAAGTAGTAAGCAACAGTGCTATCAAATGGCACTTACTCAGCAAAACTTGCTCACGGACACTCAGTTTGGGTTTCACCAGGGCCACTCAGCTCCTGACCGCATTACAGCCTTGGTTAAAACATAGATAAAAGAGCTGAATGCCAGACTTGAGCGCAGAGTGGCTCCCCTGACATCAAGATGGCATTTGACCAAGTATGGCATCATTGAGCCCCAGCTAAAGTGGAGTCAATGGGAATCAGGGGGAAAACTCTCCACTGGTTGAAGTCATACCTGGTACCAAAGGAAGATGGTTGTGGTGGTGCTGGAGATAAATCATCCCACCTCCAGGTCATCACTGCGGGAGTTCATCCGGCTAATGTCCTAGGCCCAGTCATTTTCAGCTGCTTCGTCAATGACCTGCCTTCCATCATAAGGTCGGAAGTAGGGATGTTTGCGGACGACTGTACCATTTTCAGCACATTTGTGATTCCTCAGATAATGAAGCAGCCCGTGTCCAAATGCAGCATGTCTTGGGCAATGGTATTACCATCACTGGATCCCCCACGATCAACATCCTGAGGGTTACCATTGATCAGAAACTGAACTGGACTAGTCATATTTATATTGTGGCTACCAGGGCAGTTCAAAGGCTAGGAATTTCACGGCAAGGAACCCACCTCCTGACCGCCACAGCCCCCCCCCCACCCCCCACCCCGACCTTCCCCAAAGCCTGTCCACAATCTGGAAGATACAAGACATGAGTGTAATAGAATACTCTCCACTTGCCTGGATGAATGCAGCTCTAACAACACTCAAGAAGCTGGACACCATCCAGGACAAAGCAGTCCGCTTTATTGCTCTCCCTTCCACTAACATTCAAACTCTCCACCACCAATGAACAGTGGCAGCCGGGTGTACCATCTACAAGATGCATTGCAGCAATTCACCAAGGTTCCTTAGGTTCCTTCCAAACCTACGACCACTATCATTTAGAAGAACAAGAGCAGCAGATAGCTAGGAACCCCACCACCGGGAGGTTCCCCTCCAAGTCACTCACCACCCTGACTTGGAAATATGTCACCATTCCTTCACTATCACTGGGACAACAATCATGAAACTTCCTCCCTAACTGCACAGTGGGTGTACCTACACCCCAAGCATTGCAGAACTTCAAGATGGCAACTCACCACCACCTTCTGAAGGGCAGCGAGGGATGGTCAATAAATGCTGGCCGACCCAGCGACGCCTACAACCCGTTAATTAATTTTTAAAAGTACAAGGGAAATTAGAGATAGTATTATATTCAAAGTGGTATATATATATTAGCAAGAAACAGCAAAAGACGCGAGGATTGGGAACAGTTTAAAATTCACCAAAGGCAGAGCAAGGGATTGATTACGAAGGAGAAAATACAATATGAAAGTAAGCAAGTGGGGAACATAAAAATTGACTGTAAAAGTTTCTGTCAGTTAAGAGAAAAAGATTGATTAAAAACGAATGTAGGGCCCTTACAGTCAGAAATGGGGGACTTCATGATGAAGAACAAGTAAATGACTAAGGAGCTAAATTCGTACTTTGCTTCAGTCTTTACAAAGGAAGACATGAATAATGTACCGGAAGTTGTGAGAAACACAAGATTCAATGACAGTCTAAAGGAAATTAGTATTAGCAAAGAAATGGTTTTAGGCAAATTAATGTGATTGAAGGCGGATAAATCTCCAGGGCCTGATAATCTTCATATCAGAGTACTTACAGAAAGTATGCCGAGAAATAGCATATCCATTAGTGATCATTTTCCAAAATTCTTTGGACTCTGGAATGCTTCCTACAGATTGGAGGGTAGTTAATATAACCCCGCTATTCAAAAAGGGAGGTAGAGAGAAAACAGGGAACTACAGACCAGTGAGCCAAACGTCAGTAGTAGAGAACAAAGAAATGGCTGAGGAACTAAATTTGCACAGAGTTCACAAAGGAAGACATGAATAATGTACTAAAAGTTCTGAGAAACACCAGTTTCAATGAGCAGCTGAAGGAAATTAGTATTAGTTAAGAAATGGTTTTGGGGAAATTAATGGGATTGAAGGCGGACAAATCTCCAGGGTCCCATAATCTTCATCCCAGAGTACTTCAGGAAGTGGCTCGAGAAACAGATCGATTGGTGGTAATTTAGCAAACTTTTTTGGACTCTGGAATGTTTCCATAGATTTGAGGCTAGCTAATATAACCCCGCTATTCAAAAAGGGAGGTAGAGAGAAAACAGGATACTATAGACCAGTGAGCCTAACGTCGATAGTAGGGATGTTGCGAGAGTCCATTATCAAGGATTTCATAGCACAACATTTGGAAAGCAGTGGTATAACCAGACAAAGTTAGAATGGATTTATGAAGGGGAAATCATGCATGACATATCTATTGGAATTCTTTGAAGATGTAACCAGTAGAGTTGACTCGGGAGACCCGGTGGATGTGTTTATTTAGACTTTCAGAAGGTTTTCGATAAGGTCTCACAAAGCAGATTACTATCTAAAGTTAAAGCACATTGGATTGTGGGTCCTGTCTTGAGATGGATAGAAAGCTGGTTAGAAGGCAGGAAGCAAAAAGTTGGAATAAATGCATCTTTTTCCGATTGGCAGGTGGTGATAAGGGGGCTACGGTAGGGATATATGTGCTAGGACCCCCAACTGTTCACATTATATACTAATGATTTGGACAAGGGAACTAAATGTAGTATTTCCAAATTTGAAGATGATACATAGTTGGGTTGGAGGGTGAATTGTGAGGTGGATGCAGAGATTGTTCAGCAGGATTTGGACAGGCTGAGTGAGTGGGCATATGTATGGCAGATACAGTATAACATGGATGAATGTGATGTAGTAAAAATAGGAAGGCACATTATGATCTGAATAGATGTAAATTGAGAGAGGTGGATATTGAGCGAGACCTTCATGTAAAAGGAAGCAGGTACAGCAGGTAGTAAAAAAAGCAAATGGTATGTTGGCCTTCATAGCGAGAGGATTTGAGTACAAGAACAGGGACGTTTTGTTACAGTCATATTGGGCATTGATGAGGTCACGCCTGGAATATAATATGCAATTTTGTTGACCTTATCTGAGAAAGGTTATTCTTGTTTTGGAGGGAGTGCAGCGAAGGTTTACCAGGCTGATGCCTAGAATGGTGGGACTGTCATATGAGGAGAGACAAATTCGGTCAGCATTATATTCATTGGAGTTTAGAAGAGTGAGAGGGGATCTCATAGAACCATACAAAGTTCTAACACGATTAGAGAGGACAGATTCAGAAAGAATGTTCCCGATGGTGGGGGAGTCCCGAACAAGGGGTCACAGTTTGAGGATAAGGGATAAACCATCTCAGATTGAGGTGAAAAGAATTTTCTTCACTTAGCAAGTTGTGAATCTGTGGCATTCACCATCATGAAAAGTAGTTAAGGTGAAAATATTGTGCAATTTCAAGAAGGATTAAAGCTCTTGATGCTAAAGGGATCAAAGGATATGGGGGGAGGCAGGATCAGGGTATTGAAATTGATGATCGGCCATGATCATAATGAATGGTGGGACAGGCTCGAAGGTTTGTTTGAATGGCCTCCTCATGCTTCTATTTTTTATGCATGGATCTACATATGTTTCTATGAAGTTCGGCACTTTCAAACATAATGTAAAATTCTATGATGTTCTGGTCACTCATCCCGAAAGGTTCTTTTACACCATGATTATTAATTATCCCTTTTTTGTTACATAATACTAGATCTAGAATAGGCTGTCCTCCAGTTGGCTCCTGAACTTATTGCTCTAAGATAACATCGCTGACAAACTCCAGAAACATGTCTTCCTCAACATTAGTGCTCACTTGTTAGCCAGTCTATGTGCATGTTGAAGCCATCTGTGCTCACAGAATTGTCCATGCTACATGCTTCTCACATCTCCTAATTGAAACTATGCCCCACATTACCATTTTGTCGCATATAAACAACTCCAATCAATGTCTGCTCCCCTTACTGTTTCTTAGCTCTATCCAAACAGATTCCATGCATTGTTCTAACAACCTGATATCATCCCTTACTACTGAATCCATCCCTTATGATCAGTGCATCTCAAACTCTTTTCCTTTTTTGTCTGTCCTCCTAACCATCGAATATCCTTGAACACTCAATTCCCAGTCTTGGTCATCATGCAGCTATGTTTCTGTGATGGCCATTATATCATAGCTCTATTTGTGCCTATAGAAAATCTACCTTGTTGTGAATGCTGTGCACATTCAGGTAGAGCACCCTTAACTTTATTTTTTTGACACCTTTCCACATTCCATGCATACTTGATGCTTTGCTTTGATTCCCCTGCCTTCTAGTCCCATTACTACTTCCTGTTACCAACATCACTTCCTTCCAATTTGGGTCACCCTTCAGGTTCCCATCCCCCTGACAAGCTGGATGCTTATAGTGGGAGATTCAATGATGATAATGCCCTTGAATGTCAATGGGGCTTTGGCTCTCTTTTTCAAGATGGTCATTGCCAGACACGTGTGTAGCGTTAATGTTAATTCCCACTTCTCAGCCAAAGTCACGATATTGTGCAGGTTTCTTTGCATTTGGACATGGATTGTTTCAGTATCATACGAGTTTCAATGTTGCTAAATATTGTGCACTCCTTAGCGACCATTCCCCCTTCAGATAGGTGGTGTGAAGTTCAGCTTGGGGTGAAATCTGACAAGATTGTGAAGAGTCGGGTTCAGCCTCAGAGTGTTGCAAGGGAGGGGTTTGGGTTGATGCTTCAGGAGTGGAATCTGTAGCAGGGTCAATTGTTTTCCCCTTTCCAATATTTAATTGGAAGAAAGTTCTGCATATTCACTGCTGGATATCAGACAAGTTAGGATGGCCTGTTTCAGCCCGAGACCACGACTAGGGACAGGATAGAGTCAATAACAAAATATTTGATGATGGGAGTTTTGTGGGCTGGAGTATTGATCCCCCTCCTAGTCTTTATCTGTGTGGATCCAAGCATTAGTTCACCTCTGCTGTACAGGATTGCGTTAGAGAAACATCCATTCAGTCCAATTTCTATGGGTTAATGAAAATGTACATTACATTACATGCCGGGATGGCACTCTGGCACAGTGGTTAGCACTGCTGTCTCATAGCGCCAGTGACCTGGATTCGATTCTGAACTTTGTGGAGTTTCCACATTCTCCCTGTGACTCCGTGGGTTTCCTGCCAAAGTACAAAGATGCCTCTTAAGGGCAGCACGGTAGCATTGTGGCTAGCACAATTGCTTCACAGCTCCAGGGTCCCAAGTTCGATTTCGACTTGGGTCACTGTCTGTGTGGAGTCTGCACATCCTCCCCGTGACTGCGTGGGTTTCCTCCGGGTACTCCGGTTTCCTCCCACAGTCCAAAGATGTGCAGGTTGGGTGGATTGGCCATGACAAATTGTCCAAAATTCTATGATTAACCTAGGACAAAAGTTCGGCGCAACATCGTGGGCCGAAGGGCCTGTTCTGTGCTGTATTTCTCTATCTATCTATGTGCAAGTTAGGTGGATTGTCTGTGCTAAATTGCCCCTTAATGTTCAAAGGTTAGGTGGGTTGTGAGGGAGAGGGCTCTAGCCGGGTGCTCTTTCAGAGGCTCTGTGCCGACTTCATCAGTCACATGTCCTCCTTCTGCACTGTAGAAATTCTGTAATTACGTACAGCAGATGAAACTGAATTACAAGGAACATAGAACTCAGCAACAGATCATTTTGTTCCATTAATGTGAACGTGTTTATATTTCATCTGAGACATGTTCTATTCCATCTATCTTATCTGTCTAATCATCCTTATTCATCTATTCCATTAGTTTATTTTTGAAAGCCGGTCGCCCAACCACTTCTTTTTTTAAAATAAATTTAGAGTGCCCAATTTTTTCCAATTAAGGGGCAATTTAGCATGGCCAATCCACCTATCCTGCACATCTTTTGGGTTGTGGGGGTGAAACCCACGCAAACACGGGGAGAATGTGCAAACTGCACACAGACAGTGACCCAGGGCCGGGATTCGAACCCGGGTCCTCAGCGCCGTAGGCAGCAATGCTAACCACTGTGCCACCGTGCTGCCTGCCCAACCACTTCTTGCAACCATTCTAACTGTTCTCAGGAAAAATAAATTGATCCTTATTTCTCTGTTGGATATAAAGAAAAGTAAGATAGATTATGAGAGTAAACAAGCTCATAATATAAAAACAAAGCAAAGGCTTCTACAAATATATAAAATGAAAAAGAGTGTCCAAGATAAACATTAATCCTTTAGATGATGAAAAGGATGATTTAATAATGGCAAATGAGGAAATGGCTAAGGCATTTTGTCGGTCTTCACAGTGGAAGACACAAATAACATGACAATAATGGTTGGCAAGGGGGCTATGGCAGGTGAGGACCTAGAAATGATCATTATTATGAAGGAGGTAGTTGGCCAAGCGAATGGGGTTAAAAGTAGAAAGTCTCTTGGCCCTGATGGAATGCATGTCAGGTTACTAAAAGAGGTGGCGGGGGAAATAGAAATGCGCTTGTGGTAATTTACCAAACTTTGCTGGACTCTGGGGCGGTTACAGCAGATTGGAAAACAGCAAATGTGATTCCACTGTTTAAAAAAGGAGGTAGACAAAAGGTGGGGATCTATAGGCCGGTTAATTTTAATTCTGTAGTGAGGAAAATGCTTGAAGCTATCGTGAAGGAAGAAATAGCGAGACATCTGGATAGAAATTGTCCCATTGGGCATATGTAGCATGGGTTCATGAAAGGCAGGTCATGTTTGACTAATTTAGTGGAATTTTTTGAGGACATTATGAGCAGGGTGTATAATGGGAACCGGTGGATTTCCAGAAGGCATTCAACAAAGTGCCGCACAAAGGCCTGCTGCATAATATAAAGGCACATGGTGTTATGGGTAATGTATTAGCATGGATAGAGTATTGGTTAGCTGACAGGAAGCAAAGAGTGGGGACAAATGGGTGTTTTTCTAGTTGGAGATCAGTGGCTAGTGGTGTGCCTTAGGAATCAGTGTTGGGTTCGAAATTGTTTACAACTTACTTTGATGATGTGGAGCTGGGGACCAAGTATAATGTGTCAAAGTTCAAGATGACACTAAGATGACTGGTAGAGCCAAGTGTGCAGAGGACACTGAAAGTCTCCAGAGGGATATCGATAGTTTAAGTGAGTTGGCAAGATTCTGGCAGATGGAGTGCAATGTTGATAAATGTGAGGTCATCCATTTTGGCAGGAATAACAGCAAAATGAACTATTATTTAAATAGTAGGAATTTGCAGCATGCTGCTGTGCAGAGGGACCTGGGTGTCCTTGTGCATGAATCACAAAAAAATGCTTTGCAGGTGCAACAAGTAGTTAAGAAGGCAAATGGAATGTTGTCCTTCATTACTAGAGGAATAGAGTTTAAAATAAGGGAGGTTATGTTGCAGCAGTATAGGGTGCTGGCGAGCCCACCCCTGTAGTACTGTGTACAGTTTTGGTCTCCTTATTTGAGAAATGATGTACTGGCACTAGAGGGTCTGCACGGGAGATTCACTAGGTTGACTCCAGAGTTGAGAGGATTTTTAAGGCAAAGGTAGATATATTTTTGAACAGTAAAGGAATAAAATGTAATGCTGAACGGGCGGGAAAGTGGAGCTGAGTCCACAAAAAGATCAGCCATGATCTTATTGAATGGTGGAGCCTCGAGGGGCCAGATGGCCTACTCCTGCTCCTAGTTGTTATGGGGCTAAGTCTTTGATTCCTCCATAAGTGGAAACGTTGGCATGACATTTCCCTATCCCATTAATAATAGAAGAAATATATTTTCTAAGAAAAGCCCTCAAACAAAGCTCCAATATTTCACCATAACAGCAAACTCTCAATTCTAGTGTCATCCTTGCAAATCATTTTCACACTTTCACCTTACCTTCTTTGTCTTTTATACAGTACATAGACCAGAACTATACAAAATGTGAGGTCAAATGGAAAAAATACTACTTCTAAATTTGTAACTTGCTTATTGTTTATAATTTTCTTAACAAAGGATAGCATCACACATTATCATTTGCCACTTCACTGACCAGACAATTGTCTTTAGAATTTAGAATTTAGAACAGTACAGCACAGAACAGGCCCTTCGGCCCTCGATGTTGTGCCGAGCAATGATCACCCTACTTAAACCCACGTATTTTTAAACTTAATCCTTGTGGATCACCAGATGGGGCCTTTTCCCATCTGATATTGGGGAGGGATTGTGATTTGCAGTTTGCATCAAAGGTGACGGTCAATTAATCCAATCACTACAAAATGTAGAAGGAGGCCATTAGGCCCATCGAGACTGCACTGACCCTCTGAAAGAGCACACATCTCGGCCCACTTCCCTGCCCTATCCCCGCAACCCCACATATTGATCATGGCCAATCCACCTAACCTGCACAACTTTGGACTGCAGGAGGGAATCCACAGACACAGGGAAAACATGCAAACTTCACACAGTCACCCAAGAATGGGTCTATGGTGCTGTGAGGCAGTAGTATTAACCACTGTGCCCCCCCCCCCCCGTGTTTAATCTATGGCATGATAGCACAGCGGTTAGCACTGTTGCTTCACAGCTCCAGGGTCCCAGGTTCAATTCCTGGCTTGGGTCACCGTCTGTGTGGAGTCTGCACTTTCTCCCTGTGTCTGCGTGGGTTTCCTCCAGGTGCTCCAGTTTCCTCCCACAAGTTCTGAAAGACGTGCTGTTAGGTAATTTGGACATTCTGAATTCTCCCTCTGTGTAACCGAACAGGCGCCGTAATGTGGCGACTAGGGGCTTTTCACAGTAACTTAATTGCAGTGTTAATGTAAGCCTACTTGTGACAATAAAGATTATTAAATTATAATCATAATTTATGTGCTAATACTCTGGCTCCTTATTCGAATCGGATGCCAATCACTTTTATGTCCCCGTGGGTGGAAAATGTATCCAGAACACCATGAGCTGCAGACAGTCCCCTAGCAATGACTAGAGAACGCCTGTGCGCAGGTGCTGAAACGGTGTGTGCTCTGAGCATGCTCAGTGTTAGTGATGGTGATGGTCTGTGGAGGAGCGAACGGTTTCGGAGGCGGGAGTGGAATGTGAGCACACGGTAGGAATGGAAACCTCAGTTGGCCTGAAAACTTTATAAACTTCTAGGGTAGGTCTGAGGCTCCTATAAAGAGGCCACAGCACTCATGCCCCGTGTTAACGCCGCGGTGACAGACCCCCCCAGGAGCGAACTCGCTGGCCGCCATCTTGCGAGTGGGAATCAGGGAGGCGGGGCTTACTTCTCACTGGCAGGTCAGGGTTACCCAGACAACCAGCCGCCATTCTGGGAAAGAAAAGCTGGGCTGATTTTGTGAAGCGGGACACATGGTCGGCCATCTTGGTGAGGGAGTGGGCGGGGTTTCGGAGTCTCAGTCCATCTCTGGAATTTTGGGTTAAGTGAACCTATTGATCCATTCAGTCTTCAGCTCCCTCTGAAAACCCGAGGATGCAAGGTCAGCGGCTCCAGTCAATTTAGCCCCTTAATTTCTACAATATTATATCTTTACTCTTACTGGTTTATTTAAGTTCCTCATTCCTGTCAGATCCGTTTGATTCTGTATAAATTACACCCTCTGCTTTGGGGCCGATAAACATAGAACATAGAACAGTACAGCACAGAACACCCCCCAAATGATTTCTGCCACTTGTTGTTTCTGAGCTCCTTCTTCTTGAAAGGAGATTATCCTTTCTCTCTGTCTTTATCCAAAGATTTCTTATCAGGGATCCTGCCTCCTTTTTCATTCTTTCTGTCTTTTAAAAAATTAAACGTCCTGCAAGAATTAGTTTCTAATGGGTGGCAGTGATTACCACTGGTGCCTCACAGCGTCAGGGTCCGATTTCTGCCTTGGGTGACTGTGTGGAATTTGCATATTCTCCCCATGTGCGTGGGTTTCCTCAGGGTGCTCTGTTTTCCTTCCACAGTCCAAAGGTGTGCAGGATAGGTGAGTTGCAGATAGGTCAATGGGTGTGGGCCTATGTTGGGTGCACTTTTCAGCGGGTCAGTGCAGACTCTGGCCGAATGACCCCTTCTGCACTGCAGGGACTATGGAAAACAACTCTATGGAAAACATTGGTCACTTTACAGCCATGTAATAATAATAATCTTTATTCGTGTCACAAGTAGGCTTACATTACCAATGCAATGAAGTTAGTCTAGAAATCCCCTAGTCGCCAGACTACGGCGCCTGTCCAGGTACACTGAAGGAGAATTCAGAATGAGGGGCGATCTCATAGAGGCTTATAAAATTTTAACAGGACTAGACAGGGCAGATGTAGGGAAGATGTTACCAATGATGGGCGTGTCCAGAATCAGGGGTCACAGCCTGAAGATTCAGGGTAAACCATTTTGGACAGATATAAGGAGATATATCTTCACACAAAGAGTGGTGAGCTTGTGGAATTCATTACCACAGGAAGTAGTTGATGCAAAAACTTTGAATATATTCAAAAGGCGGCTGGATATAGCATTTAAGGAGAATGGGATCAAAGGCTATGGGGAGAAAGCAGGATTAGGTTATTGAGTTGGATAATCAGCCATGATCGTGATGAATGATGGAGCAAGCTCGAAGGGCCAATAGGCCTCCTGCTCCTATCTTCTGTGTATCTGTCATAGAATTGAATCATACAATTTATGCACGTATGGCCATTAATACAATTAATGGCCGGAGGAGGCCATTCGGCCCATCGAGTCTGCACCGGCTCTTGGAAAGAGCACCCCACTCAAGCTCACACCTCCACCCTATCCCCGCAACCCAGTAACCCCACTTAACCTTTTTGGACACTAAGGGTAATTTAGCATGGCCAATCCACCTAACCCGCACGCCTTTGGACTGTGGGAGGAAACCGTAGCACCCTGAGGAAGCCCACGCAGACACAGGGAGAATGTGCAGACTGCACACAGACAATGATCCAAGCCGGGAATCAAACCTGGCACCCTGGAGCTGTGAAGCAACTGTGCTAACCACTGTGCTCTCTGTATCGATGTTCACCAGTACCGTTGTTATGTTCCCTGGCCATTGGGCACCTCCGGGTTGAGAGTCTCATGGACACAGAGAATATGTTAGAATTGACCCTGCAGTTTGAGAGGGAGAAGCTGCAATCAGATGTGACGGTATTACAATTAAAAAAGGGCAACTACAAAGACATGAGGTCGGAGCTGGCCAGAGTTGATTGGAAAAGGAGCAGGGAATACAGTGGAATAGCAAAGGCAGGACTTTTTGGGGGTTATTCGGGAGGCACAGCAGAAATTCATCCCAAGGAGAAGAAAACATGCCAAGAGGAAGATGAGATGTCCATGGCTGACAAGGGAAGTAAAGGGAAGACAGCATAAAGGCAAAAGAAAAAGCATACAAGATCGCGAGGATTAGTGGTAAGCCAAGGGATTGGGAAGCTTTTAAAAGCGAGCTCAAAAAGCAATAAGGGGGGAGAAGATGAAATATGACTGTAGATAGCTAGTAATATAAAAAAAGAAAGCAAGTTTTTTTTCAGTATATTAACGGCAAGAAGAGATATTGGACCACTAGAAAATGAGGCTGGAGAAGTCGTAATCAGTAACAAAGAATTGGCAAATGACTGAATAGTTACTTTGCATCAGTCTTCACAATGGAAGACACCAGTGGGATACCAGAACTTCAGGAGAATTAGGGTGGAGGTGAGTGTAGTGGCCATCATGAAGGAGAAGGATCTGGGGAAACTGAAAGGTCTGAAGGTGGATGAATCACCTGGACCAGATGGAATACATCCCAGAGT